>NC_088408.1:94138127-94244470 GCF_034236695.1 Oncorhynchus nerka | reverse complement strand
TTCAATTTAAAGTTTTATTAAGTTCTTGTTTTTCAATCAACCAACAAACACATTCCACATTCACAGATGTGACAGGCTTTAAAAAATAAAAAGTCAAAAAATAATAATACATTTGAAAAAATTAAAATACAATTAAAATGAATGATAAAGTCAAATAAAAGCATTTATTTTTCTTAATCTATATATTTTCCTTGGTACCTGTATATACATACATACATACATACATACATACATACATACATACATACATACATACGCACATATACATACACACACACATACGTACTCAAAAACTAAATTAAAATAAAAACACACACACAACAATAAAAACCATACCACTTGCAGCAGCACTATCAAGGTTCTTATCAGCTATTTCAAGCATTCGCTGAGACGACGGGCCAATAATTCGTTTTTAGGTTTTACAGTACCTTACACAAAATGTATCTGCGCATTTCCCTAGTCACCCCGTTCACTCTGTCCAGTTTGAAATATAGTTGAATAGTGGGGACCAGAGTCTATCAAACTTGGGCTGTCTCTTGTGGAGGTCATAAGTGAGCTTTTCAAGAGGAAGGAAGTCAACAATCTGGTCAATCCACATTTTAAATGTAGGGGGGGTATTAGAGGCCCACAATAGAAGAATACATTTCTTAGCAAAGTATGTAATAGTCATAAGCAAATTTTCTCTGTCAGGATCAAGAACAAAGTCCTGCTGGGCATTAAGAAGATAGATACATGGGGTCATATCAAACTGTACCTCTAGTATTTTCTGTGCAGTGGTATGTACAGATTGCCAGAATCTGGCAATCTCCCTACAGCTCCAAAATACATGCATATAGGTTCCACATTCAGAGGTACATCTTTTACAGTTAGGAGACATATCTGTTTTCATTCTATGGAGTCTCAAAGGAGTATAATAAAATTTGTACAAAAATTTGTAATTAGATTCTTTCATTTTTACACTGGTAGAGGAGCAGTATACCTTTTCGCAAACCTCCGCCCATAACTCATCACTAATAGTCAGACCAAGGTCCTTTTCCCAGATTATTTTCAAAGGAGTAAAGGAGGAGCTTCCTTTCTCAGAAAGGAGTCTATAGATGCAAGATATTTTGCCTTTAATGGATTGTGCTGTGACAAGAAGGGTTTCAACTTCGTTCAACTGAGTTCTAAACCTCCTCTTGGAGGTAAATGAGGAAATTACATGTCTAATTTGAAGATATTTTAAAAAATGGGATCTTGGCACGTCGAATTCACTGCAGAGCTCTTGAAAGGATTTCAGTGTAGTGGTTTTCTGATGAAATAGGTCTGAAAAGGTCCTGATTCCTAGAGTATGCCAAAGATTAAAGTTGGCATCCCTCAGGGCTTTTGGCAAGTCTGGGTTGCCTACTATAGGCGAGTGAGAACATATTTGGGAGGAAATGCCCAGGTATTTCTTACAGTCCCTCCACGCTAGTAGGGTGCTGTAAATCACAAAGGATTTGGCTATGTTGCCCACTTCACTAAAGTTATTAATGAATATAATTGAGCTTAAGGGCAATGAACCACAGGATTGGGCTTCTATCTGAATCCACGTTGACTCTTGTCTGTTTGTGATCCATGTTAGCATGTTGCGGATTTGGGCAGACCAGTAGTACAATTGAAGGGAGGGAAGGGCAAGGCCACCTTTAGATTCGGGTTTTGATAAAGTGGAAAACTTGATCCTAGGTTTTTTATTGCCCCATATAAATTTGGTGATGCTTTGGTTAGTTGTTTTGAAGAAGGAAACTGGGAGATAGCATGGGAGCATCTGAAATAAGTAGTTCAGTCTAGGAGGACGTTCATACGGATTACATTAATTCTTCCTACTAAGCTAATTGGGAGGGAGATCCAGGTTTGGAGATTGTTCTTGATTCGATCCAGGAGTGGAAGATAATTTTCCTTAAAAAGGCTATTCAGATCTGGTGTTATGAAGATCCCGAGGTATTGAAACCCCTGTGTTTTCCATTGGAAAGGACAAAGTGTCTTCATAGAGCTGGTGAGTGTAATATTGAGAGGGCAGACAGTGGATTTGTTAAAATTGATCTTATAACCTGAGAACTTGCCATACTGGGCAATTGTGTCTAAAATGAGAGGGAGGGATTTCTCAGGGTTGGATATGTAGAGCAAGACATCATCCGCGTAAAGCGAAATCTTGTGCTGCAGGCCACCTGCAGAAACACCCATAATACTTGGATTGCTCCTTATCAGCTCTGCCAGAGGCTCCGCCCCCAACAAGTAGAGCAGCGGGGACAGCGAGCACCCTTGTCTTGTGCCCCGCTCCAGAGGGAATCTGTCAGAGTTCAGTCCATTAGTAGTCACCATGGCATTTGGATGAGAGTATAGTGATTTGATCCATTTAATAAAATTTGGGCCCATATTGAACTTTTCTAAGACTGAAAACAGAAAGCTCCACTCCATCCTGTCAAACGCCTTCTCAGCATCCAGTGAAGCCAGCAGGACAGGGGTCTTTTGTGCGTTTACTTGATCAATAATATCAAAAAGACGGCGAATGTTATCAGAAGAGTATCTGTCTCTAATAAATCCAGTTTGGTCCGCTTTTATTATTTTGGGAAGAAGAGTGTTTAGTCTTATGGCGAGCAATTTGGTAATTATTTTATAGTCGAAATCCAACAAGCTTATGGGCCGGAAGGACGAGCAGGATAGGGGGTCCTTGTCCTTTTTTAGCAACACTGTAATGCGAGCTGTGTGCATTGAGTCTGGGAGAACTCCGTTTTTGCAAAAATCCTCCAGCATTGGCATGAAGATAGGGCTGAGCTGGGGCCAAAAAGCTTTATAGAACTCTCTGGGGAATCCATCTGGGCCTGGGGACTTATTAGGTGGCATGGTAATTGCCTCCAGGATCTCCTCAGGAGTGAAGGGGGAGTTGAGATCTTCCTGGTCGGTCTCTGATAGTTTAGGTAGCGAGATTCCCTCTAGGAAAGAGTGGAGTTCTGCCTCCGTGTGTTTTCTCTCAGAGGTATATAGTTTGCAGTAAAAATCATGAAAAGTTAAATTGATCTTTTTGGGTCATATGTGACCTCGTCCTCTGCTGTTCGGATAGCCATGATTGTACGCTCTGACTGCTCCTTTTTTAATTGGTAAGCAAGCAATCTACTGGGCCTATTGCTATACTCATGGTATTTCTGTTTAGTAAAGAAAACTTTTTTTTTATCTCCCGAGTGTAGTCCAAATTCAGTTTGGCTTTGGCTGCTTTAAGATGACTCCAGGAAGTGCTGTCTAGGGATTGTTTATGTATTTTTTCACAGCATTCCAGCTCCCTCTCAAGATCTAGCCTGTGTGCTTCCATTGCTTTTTTCTTAGAGGAAGCATATGCAATTAGATGACCTCTTAGTGTGGCTTTAGCAGCGTCCCACATTGTGGCCGGAGAAACAGGGGAATCTTTCTTGTCTTGTGTGTAGTTGTCTATCCATGTAGTTACTAATGTATGGAACTCGTCATTTGATAGCATGGAGGTGTTGAATTTCCAGCTCTTTGACCTCGGGATGTTTTTGCAGAGGTCAAAGCGGAGGTGGACAAAGGCGTGATCTGAAAGTGCTATGGGTCCGATTGTACAAGTGGCTGAATTTATGAAACTCTTTGGGATAAAAATGTAATCTATACGGGAGTAGGTGTTATGGACATTAGAGTAGTATGTATAGTCCATAGATGAGCTATTATTCTCTCTCCAGATATCTATCAGCCCCATCTCTTTAGTAAGAGAGTTCAACATCTTTGCAGATCTAGGATTTGTGGTGGGGACTTGAGATGATTTGTCTAGGGTTGGGTTAAGGGTACAATTAAAATCTCCGGCCACCACACCAAAGGAGACACAATGCTCATTGAACAGGGTTATAATTTTTGACATGAAGGCAGGAGTATCTGTGTTAGGGCGTATATGTTTAATATAGTAATTGGTTGACCATATAGTGACCCAGTTATCAAAATAAATCTCCCCTCCGGATCAGATATGTTTTTGTCTATTATGAATGGAACATTTTTATGGATAAGTATGGCTGTGCCTCTACTGTTTGATTTGAAAGATGAGAAATACACCTGTCCCACCCAAGCTCTGCGGAGTTTGGCATGTTCAGCATCACAGAGGTGTGTCTCTTGTAATAGCGCAATGTCTGCTTTTTCCTTTTTTAGAGCACATAGTATCTTTTTCCGTTTTATTGCATGCCCTAGACCATGGCAGTTCCATGTCAATAGATTTAAGGTACTAGTCATCGTCATCGAGCAGTAATCGAACTTTAGTGCAAGTCATCGCTGGGTAAAAGTGGATAGTAATTACAGCTGTGTTCACATAAAAGGAAAATAAATGGTGTACATAAAATAATAATCTCTGAACACCCCAGCCGAGTTCCCAAACAACTCGACACATCCCTTTGGATCCATAGTCTCAATTCTGTGTTCCGAATAAAACAAAAACCGGGAACAGTTGGCAACGCACAACGTCTCCCTCGCCCCACCAAAGAAATGCCTCATCCTCTCCACCCCGCATTGAGTAAGTAACACAGTTGCCCTCGTCCAGACCTCAGTAAAAGAGGGGAGAAAAATAAAATCAATAGCCCAGCCTACATATACCTCCCCCAAGGGACATAGGGAACCCCAGGTAATAATAGCAACAACAACAAAAAAACAGGGAAATAAAAGTAGGCTGAAACATTAGTAGGCCTAGGTTAGGCTATACAGCCCATCCCTCTCAGTTAAAGGAAAATAAATATAAATTGGACGGCTGTAATGACATTTAGGGGGTGGGTCTCTGGATATCGGCTATATGTCGTCTTACCTCCTTTAGTAATGGCATTAATCGCATTTAGTCATTGGTCTGTTTCTCATTGGCCAGGATTGTCTTTCAAAAAACGTTTTGCCTCTTCGGGAGTTTTGAAGTGTCGCAAGGCTCCTTGGTGAAGAATCCTGAGCTCGTGTGGGTATTTGAATCCCCTGAAGATGCCTCGGTCAATGGAGTATTTCTTCACTTCGTCAAATTCTCGGCGCTTTCGGCGTATTCCAGCTGACAGGTCCTGGTGCGTTTCCCACTGTGATGGTGTTGTTTTTCGCCGCCTGTAGGACTCGTTCCTTGTCGGTGAATCTCAGGAAACGTATGGTGATTGGGCGCGGTGGTCGTCTGGCTGCTGGTGGGGGCCTCAGTGCTCGGTGAGCTCTCTCGAGTTCTATGGGCCTGTCGGTGGGCAGGTGGAGCCACTCGGGAAGTTTGTCTTGCAGGTAGCGGATCAGTGGCATGTTTCCCTCTTCTTTTTCGCCCAGATTGAATAGAACACAATTATTCATTCGCCCCCTGTTTTCCAGGTCCTCTGTTTTCTTTTCCAGATGCTCGATTTTCTTTTTAGCATATGCTATTGTTTCCATGGCATCTGTCAATAAGTTTTCCATGGATAGGATTCGCCCCTCTGCCTCGTCCAGGCGCCCCGCGTTTATGGTTATCTTGTTGTTGATGTCAGGCAATGCGTTTTCCAGGATTGTCACCTTGCCCCCTATCGCACTGAGCTGAGAGTTAATGGCATCTAATTTGGTGTTTAGTTCTGTACGTTGGGATCTCAACTCAGAGAGCATGTCTTCGACAGAGTGCGAGGTTGGCATTCGTTGTGCCTCGTGGGGGAGCGGGTTCTCTTGCTCCTGGCTAATGGCGCTAGTTTTTTCTGAAGCTAGCTTCTTCTTGGAGGCTTTTTCCGTCGCTAATACTCGAGTCCGGGTAAAAATGTCACCTGTAGTGTCGCCTTTTGTAGCCGCCATGACTTTTTCTTACTAAAGCTAAATGAGTGTGAACTTGGAATGGAGGTAAGATTAGGAATTGGAAACTACTTGTGCGGAGCTCTTAGTTCACGCGGCCATCTCGTTCAAGGGTCACGTGATCCCCCTGTTTTATATTTTTTACATCTTGTCAGGAAATGCAGCTCCGTCTCAGGTTCTGCTGTTGTGCAGTGGTTGCACAGCCTTTCCTTTACAGGGAGCCAGGTTTTCATGTGTCTACCCTTCTCAATGGCAAGGCTGTGCTCACTGAGCCTGTACTTTGTCAAGGTTTTCCTAAGGTTTTGATCAGTAAACATGGTCAAATAAATAGCCACTGTCTCTCTCTGTCTTAGTTGTCCTTCATCCTGCCCTTGCTGTGAGCCATGTCCTCCTCTCTCTCTCATAGTTGTCCTTCTTCAATCCTGCCCTTGCTGTGAGCCATGTCCTCCTCTCTCTCTCATAGTTGTCCTTCTTCAAACCTGCCCTTGCTGTGAGCCATGTCCTCCCCTCTCTCTCTCTTTGTCCTTGGGCCTGCTGCTGATGTGTGTCCTGGTAAGTAAAGGTGTATGGTCTCAGTGCCAGGAATCTTAAATGTGATTTATGGTCAACACAATTCTGTCTCAGAGCTCTACGGACAATTTCTTCGACCTTTGGCTTGGTTTTTGCTCTGACATGCACAGTCAACTTTATATAGACAGGGGTGTGCCTTTCCAAATCATGTCCAATCAATTGAAATGACCTCAGGTGTACTACAATTAAGTTGTAGAAACATCTCAAGGGTGATCAATGGAAACAGAATGCACCTGAGCTGAATTTTGAGTCTCATAGCAAAGAGTCTGAATACTTAGGTAAATTAGGTATTTCTGTTTTAGATTTTTAATACATTTGCTAAAATTTAAAAAAATATATGTTTTATCTTTGTCATTGTGGGGTAATGTGTGTAGATTGATGAAAAAAACGTTTAATGAATTTAAGAATAAGGCCGTAAAGAACAAAATAGAGAAAAAGTCAAGGGGTTTGAATACTTTCTGAATGCACTGTATATAATGATTCATGGTATTACTGATTAATTACAGATTTTATGCAGTACTATTTACCATCTCCACCCTTAGTAATGCCCTCTCCCTCACCTAACTGTTGATTCACTGGGCTGGCCTTTTGACATTATCTGGAATAGAATTTGTTCAATCAGCACTTCAGATTGTGTAAGAATTTGTTGTTACACCTTATAGGCTGAAATACGTCTCGTGGTAATATAAGGTGTGTTCTCATTGGTTAAGTAGTCTTACATACCACCTGTGGGTCATCATACCAGCTGGGTGTGGGGGGGGTGGGGGGGGGCTGAGATCTTTATAAACAGCTCGATGGCACAGTAAGGACCATCAGCAGTTGGGTGACTAGAGGAGACAGACGTCCAGCTCGACTATCCAGGTAAGACATGATCTTAGTCTTCCACCTCTCTCTCTCTCTCTCTCTCTCTCTCTCTCTCTCTCTCTCTCTGGGCATCCATCTTACCATTGTTATCTCTGTAGACTGACAATCAATTTTGATCTAAAATCACTTTTTTGGAAAGCCCCTTACTGTCTGCAATCAACTTTGATTGCAGACAGTAAGGGGCATTCCAAAAAAAGTGATTTTAGATCAAAATTGATTGTCAGTTTGGTTGAGTACACTGGAGGACTTCTCAGACAGGTTTGCTGTCAGAACTGAATGTGTAAAACCATTACAGTTTCTGTATCATGTGTCATCTCCCTCCATCCAGGATACGTTGATGAGTAAAATCAAACACACTTCTGAAAAGCCACTATCTGCAATTGAATAAGAGCCTGTATTTCTGCTGATTCAGAATTGTTCTGGTGTCTTCCATTTATTGCTCTCTCTCTCTCTGACCATTGATCTCTCTCTCTTCCTCCACTGACTAATCTCTTAATACTGATCATATATCCTGATCTTTTAACTCAATTTTTTACTCCTGTCAGAATACAGTTTGTAGTGTTAGCTTCAAACTCTTATGGACATGTTTATACCTTCCCCTCCTTTCCCCTCCCTTCCTCTCCTCTCTCTGTGACAGTGTACCATGGCCTCTCTCTCTCTGTACCTGGGACTGCTGGTGCTATGCACCCTGGCTCTTGTACACTGTGACCTGAATGGCGGCCCCGTCAGAGTGTATGATATTCATGCCTCCAACCTGAAACGATGGCTATTCATAAAACCAAGCCCTTACGTCAAGGTGAATTTATTAATTTATTTCTTCTTTATTTAACCAGATCAGTCAGTTAATAAATCATTGTGATATAAAATGAGGGACTGACAGGTGGGGAGATAAAACAGAAGTACAGTGATGTTACAGACAGGACAGAGACACAGCAATAATCAAACAGTAGACAGTCAGCTGTCATTTTTTTTATTATCAAGTAGCCTACAGTGACCTGTGACCATGAAAATGTCAGTGATTGGCTTGTTACTTGTTAGGTGAAGAAATAGTAAAAGAAAAATGAACAAAACAATCAAATTAATTAATTATAATATACATATACTGGTTCCTCATTCAAGTGAGCCAACTGTACATACATTAGCAATAATTTAGTATTTAAAACCTCTCTAGGCTAGGTGGGACGGTAGCATCCCACCTGACCAACATTCAGATAAAGTGCAGGGTGCCAAATTCAAACTACAGAAACTGTAAATATTTAACATTCTTGAAAATACACTTGCAATATGTCAAAATAAAGCTTAACTTCCTGGTAATTCAGCCGCAGTGTCAGATTTCAAAAAGGCTTTACGACGAAAGCAAACCATGCGATTATCTGAGGACAGCACCCCACAACACAAATGCATAGCAATCATTTTCAACCAGGCAGGTGGCGACACAAAAGTCAGAAATAACTATATAATTCATGCCTTACCTTTGAAGATCTTCTTCTGTTGGCACTCCAATATGTCCCAGAAACATCACAAATGGCCCTTTTGTTCGATAAACTCCTTTTTTATATCCCCAAAAATGTCCATTTATTTGGCGCGTTTGATTCAGAAAAACATCAGTTCCAACTCGCCCAACATGATTTAATAAGTTACCTGTAAACTTAGTTAAAACATTTCAAACAACTTTCCTAATCCATCCTTAGGTATCCTAAAATGTAAATAATCATTCAAATTTAAGACGGAATATACTGTGTTCAATAGCGGATAAAAGTTACAGGTCGCGCACCCCAAACAAAAGAGTCCACTTGACTTGACGCTCATTCTGATTAGCCGTACTTCTTCATTTCTCAAAGGAAAAACATCAACCAATTTCTAACGACTGTTGACATCTAGTGGAAGCCATAGGAACTGCAACCAGGTGCCTCATAAATCTAGTTTACCATAGAAACATAATTGAAAACACAGTTAACTCAAAAAAATTAACCCTGGATGGTTTATTCTAGGGGTTGCTCCTGCCAAATAAGTTATGTTATACTCACAGACATCATTTTAAAAGTTTTAGAGACTTTAGAGTATTTTCTATCCAAATCTACCAATTATATGCATATCCTAGCTTCTGGGCCTGAGTAGAAGGTGGTTTACTTTGGGCACGCTTTTCATCCGGACGGCAAAATACCACCCCCTATCCCAAAGAAGTTTTAATGCACAATAATAATTTTTTAAAAGTTTAAAGTCTACTGACAACATTATCTTCCTTAGGTGTGGTGCGGTTCATCCTTTCATGGCAAGAGCAACACTCTGGAGAAACAGGAAAACCCCGTCTGGCCTGGCGAGTTCAACTTTGCTAACATCCTTCCCAACGCTGTCCTGACGCTGGAGGTGAGTTTCCCACCTTACTATGGAAAGCGTTTTGACCACTGGAAAATCACTATGTAAATCCCATCTATTATTATTATGGTGATGAAGATGATAATGATGAGGAGGAGGAAGATTATTATGATGAATTTTACTATTATTGTTATTATGATGATTATTATTATTAGGTGTGGGATGATGTCATCGGACTAGATCACCACATGGGAACCTGCAAAATCACCATCCGCCCGGGAACACACAGTGAGATCTGCCAGCTGAAGAGAGGCACCGTCTACTACTCCTACAGCTACGGCTACGTCTACAGTTACTAGATGGAACAGTTTGATGATTAGATTGTAACCTATGACCTTTGTCACCCTTTCACTCATGTATTAATTTCCTTATAGCATTAAAAAAATGTGCTTCATAGCAAGATGTTCTCAGTCGGTCTTAATCATTTTTCTGAATTGTTTTATTTCTCAGAAGATGCCTTAGAAGATGGTACACAGCATATTAAAATAGTTAATCAATATTTATACTAGATTTGAGATCTTATGTCAAAACCTTTAACCATTCGACATTTACCTTTTACAGTGTCACGACATCACAACTCTCTCTCTTCACTGCCATGGAGTGGAGAGAGAGAGACTGTGTAGAACAAAGACATTATTCTTCCCAAAACTCCTGTTTGCGACATTCAGAACATAACTGATGAGGTGATAATACCTTAAAAAGTGACTGTAATCGATAAGATATGAAAATATCTGAAGAGTTAATTCGGGAAAAAGAGACACTTAAAATATTTTCCCGTGGTGCCCCGACTTCCTAGTTAATTAAATTGACATGATAAGTTTAATCGCATAATAAAATTACACATAGAGAATTGATTTTATAATATACAGTCTTCACATTTAATGATAGTCAACGACACAACAGTATTACATTTACATTTACATTTAAGTCATTTAGCAGACGCTCTTATCCAGAGCGACTTACAAATTGGTGCTTTCACCTTATGACATCCAGTGGAACAGATTTTTTGTGCTTAAACCTGAGTGTAATATACCTTTGTTATTCTATGGTTTGGCCTTCTTTCATAATCAGCATTTCAGATAAATACAACATTTCCCCATGGTGGTAATTAAGTCCTTATGTTATGTTATGTTGATCCAACCTGGGATGACATGGTGGAAGCTAAGCTGCAGTATCACCATCAACATGGGAACCCACAACGTCAGGGAGCCCTCTGTTATACTTACAGTTACAGGTACATATGAACCCCCCCCCCATGTGGAAACGAACTGAATGATAATTCATAACGGTATATTATCAACAACAAAAATATGACTTAATCACACCAGATGGGGGCGGTGTTGTATAGAGAACTGCTGGCTAGGATTCCTAAAGCTTCTCAGAGTAGGACTGCTGAGATATGTCACCAGTGATGCCTTTCAGACAGTGGTGTAAAATACTTTAAAGTACAACTTAAGTAATTTTTTGAGCATCTGTATTGTACTTTACTATTCATATTTTACTCCATACATTTTCCCTGACACCCCAAAGTACTGATTAAATGTTGAAAGCTTAGCAGCACAGGGAAATGGTCAAATTCACACACTTATCAAGAGAATATATCCCCACTGCCTCTGCTCTGGCGAACTCACTAAAGACAAATGCTTTATTTGTAAATGATGTCTGAGTTTTGGAGTGTGTCCCCGGCTATCCCAAAAATAAAAATAAATAAAAATTGTGCCTTCTGGTTGGCTTGATATATATTTTATTTATTTATTTTACCTTTATTTAACCAGGTAGGCAAGTTGAGAACAAGTTCTCATTTACAATTGCGACCTGGCCAAGATAAAGCAAAGCAGTTCGACAGATACAACGACACAGAGTTACACATGGAGTAAAACAAACATACAGTCAATAATACAGTATAAACAAGTCTATATACAATGTGAGCAAATGAGGTGAGAAGGGAGGTAAAGGCAAAAAAAGGCCATGGTGGCAAAGTAAATACAATATAGCAAGTAAAACACTGGAATGGTAGTTTTGCAATGGAAGAATGTGCAAAGTAGAAATAAAAATAATGGGGTGCAAAGGAGCAAAATAAATTAATTAATTAAATACAGTTGGGAAAGAGGTAGTTGTTTGGGCTAAATTATAGGTGGGCTATGTACAGGTGCAGTAATCTGTAAGATGCTCTGACAGTTGGTGCTTAAAGCTAGTGAGGGAGATAAGTTTTTCCAGTTTCAGAGATTTTTGTAGTTCGTTCCAGTCATTGGCAGCAGAGAACTGGAAGGAGAGGCGGCCAAAGAAAGAATTGGTTTTGGGGGTGACTAGAGAGATATACCTGCTGGAGCGTGTGCTACAGGTGGGAGATGCTATGGTGACCAGCGAGCTGAGATAAGGGGGGACTTTACCTAGCAGGGTCTTGTAGATGACATGGAGCCAGTGGGTTTGGCGACGAGTATGAAGCGAGGGCCAGCCAACGAGAGCGTACAGGTCGCAATGGTGGGTAGTATATGGGGCTTTGGTGACAAAACGGATTGCACTGTGATAGACTGCATCCAATTTGTTGAGTAGGGTATTGGAGGCTATTTTGTAAATGACATCGCCAAAGTCAAGGATTGGTAGGATGGTCAGTTTTACACGGGTATGTTTGGCAGCATGAGTGAAGGATGCTTTGTTGCGAAATAGGAAGCCAATTCTAGATTTAACTTTGGATTGGAGATGTTTGATATGGGTCTGGAAGGAGAGTTTACAGTCTAACCAGACACCTAAGTATTTGTAGTTGTCCACGTATTCTAAGTCAGAGCCGTCCAGAGTAGTGATGTTGGACAGGCGGGTAGGTGCAGGTAGCGATCGGTTGAAGAGCATGCATTTAGTTTTACTTGTATTTAAGAGCAATTGGAGGCCACGGAAGGAGAGTTGTATGGCATTGAAGCTTGCCTGGAGGGTTGTTAACACAGTGTCCAAAGAAGGGCCGGATGTATACAGAATGGTGTCGTCTGCGTAGAGGTGGATCAGAGACTCACCAGCAGCAAGAGCGACCTCATTGATGTATACAGAGAAGAGAGTCGGTCCAAGAATTGAACCCTGTGGCACCCCCATAGAGACTGCCAGAGGTCCGGACAGCAGACCCTCCGATTTGACACACTGAACTCTATCAGAGAAGTAGTTGGTGAACCAGGCGAGGCAATCATTTGAGAAACCAAGGCTGTCGAGTCTGCCGATGAGGATGTGGTGATTGACAGAGTCGAAAGCCTTGGCCAGATCAATGAATACGGCTGCACAGTAATGTTTCTTATCAATGGCGGTTAAGATATCGTTTAGGACCTTGAGCGTGGCTGAGGTGCACCCATGACCAGCTCTGAAACCAGATTGCATAGCAGAGAAGGTATGGTGAGATTCGAAATGGTCGGTAATCTGTTTGTTGACTTGGCTTTCGAAGACCTTAGAAAGGCATGGTAGGATAGATAAAGGTCTGTAGCAGTTTGGGTCAAGAGTGTCCCCCCCTTTGAAGAGGGGGATGACCGCAGCTGCTTTCCAATCTTTGGGAATCTCAGACGACACGAAAGAGAGGTTGAACAGGCTAATAATAGGGGTGGCAACAATTTCGGCAAATAATTTTAGAAAGAAAGGGTCCAGATTGTCTAGCCCGGCTGATTTGTAGGGGTCCAGATTTTGCAGTTCTTTCAGAACATCAGCTGAATGGATTTGGGAGAAGGAGAAATGGGGAAGGCTTGGGCGAGTTGCTGTTGGGGGTGCAGTGCTGTTGTAGTGCTGTAGGAGTAGCCAGGTGGAAAGCATGTCCAGCCGTAGAAAAATGCTTATTGAAATTCTCAATTATGGTGGATTTATCAGTGGTGACAGTGTTTCCTATCTTCAGTGCAGTGGGCAGCTGGGAGGAGGTGTTCTTATTCTCCATGGACTTTACAGTGTCCCAGAACTTTTTTGAGTTAGTGTTGCAGGAAGCAAATTTCTGCTTGAAAAAGCTAACCTTGGCTTTTCTAACTGCCTGTGTATAATGGTTTCTAGCTTCCCTGAACAGCTGCATATCACGGGGGCTGTTCGATGCTAATGCAGAACGCCATAGGATGTTTTTGTGTTGGTTAAGGGCAGTCAGGTCTGGGGAGAACCAAGGGATATATCTGTTCCTGGTTCATTGAATGGGGCATGTTTATTTAAGATGGTTAGGAAGGCTTTTTTTTTTAAATATCCAGGCATCCTCTACTGACGGGATGAGATCAATATCCTTCCAGGATACCCCGGCTGGTCGATTAGAAAGGCCTGCTCGCTGAAGTGTTTCAGGGAGCGTTTTACAGTGATGAGTGGATGTCGTTTGACCGCTGACCCATTACGGATGCAGGCAATGAGGCAGTGATCGCTGAGATCTTGGTTGAAGACAGCAGAGGTGTATTTAGAGGGGAAGTTGGTTAGGATGATATCTATGAGGGTGCCCGTGTTTAAGGCTTTGGGGAGGTACCTGGTAGGTTCATTAATAATTTGTGTGAGATTGAGGGCATCAAGTTTAGATTGTAGGATGGCTGGGGTGTTAAGCATGTTCCAGTTTAGGTCGCCTAGCAGCACGAGCTCTGAAGATAGATGGGGGGCAATCAGTTCACATATGGTGTCCAGAGCACAGCTGGGGGCAGAGGGTGGTCTATAGCAGGCGGCAACGGTGAGAGACTTGTTTTTAGAGAGGTGGATTTTTAAGAGTAGAAGTTCAAATTGTTTGGGTACAGGAATAAGGAATAAGGGATATAAGGAATAAGAAATTATTTATACTTTTGATACTTAAGTAAATTTCAGAAATTACATTTACTTTGATCCATAAGTATATTTTAAACCAAATACCTTTAGACTTTTACTCAAGTAGTATTTTACTGGATGACTTTTACTGCAGTTATTATATAAAGGTATCTTTACTTTTGCTCAAGTATGACAACTGAGTACTTTTTCCACCACTGTTTTCAGATCAGGGGAGACCTGTCCCTTATTCATAGTGTCTCAGATCAGGGGAGACCTGTCCCTTATTCATAGTGTTTCAGATCAGAGGAGACCTGTCCCTTATTCATAGTGTCTCAGATCAGGGGAGACCTGTCCCTTATTCATAGTGTCTCAGATCAGGGGAGACCTGTCCCTTATTCATAGTATCTCAGATCAGGGGAGACCTGTCCCTTATTCATAGTGTTTCAGATCAGAGGAGACCTGTCCCTTATTCATAGTGTTTCAGATCAGGGGAGACCTGTCCCTTATTCATAGTGTCTCAGATCAGGGGAGACCTGTCCCTTATTCATAGTGTCTCAGATCAGGGGAGACCTGTCCCTTATTCATAGTGTTTCAGATCAGGGGAGACCTGTCCCTTATTCATAGTGTCTCAGATCAGGGGAGACCTGTCCCTTATTTATAGTGTTTCAGATCAGGGGAGACCTGTCCCTTATTCATAGTGTTTCAGATCAGGGGAGACCTGTCCCTTATTCATAGTGTTTCAGATCAGGGGAGACCTGTCCCTTATTCATAGTGTTTCAGATCAGGGGAGACCTGTCCCTTATTCATAGTGTTTCAGATCAGGGGAGACCTGTCCCTTATTTATAGTGTCTCAGATCAGGGGAGACCTGTCCCTTATTTATAGTGTCTCAGATCAGGGGAGACCTGTCCCTTATTCATAGTGTTTCAGATCAGGGGAGACCTGTCCCTTATTTATAGTGTCTCAGATCAGGGGAGACCTGTCCCTTATTCATAGTGTTTCAGATCAGGGGAGACCTGTCCCTTATTCATAGTGTCTCAGATCAGGGGAGACCTGTCCCTTTTTCATAGTGTCTCAGATCAGGGGAGACCTGTCCCTTATTCATAGTGTCTCAGATCAGGGGAGACCTGTCCCTTATTCATAGTGTTTCAGATCAGGGGAGACCTGTCCCTTATTCATAGTGTCTCAGTTCAGGGGAGACCTGTCCCTTATTTATAGTGTCTCAGATCAGGGGAGACCTGTCCCTTATTTATAGTGTTTCAGATCAGGGGAGACCTGTCCCTTATTCATAGTGTTTCAGATCAGGGGAGACCTGTCCCTTATTCATAGTGTTTCAGATCAGCGGAGACCTGTCCCTTATTTATAGTGTCTCAGATCAGGGGAGACCTGTCCCTTATTTATAGTGTCTCAGATCAGGGGAGACCTGTCCCTTATTCATAGTGTTTCAGATCAGGGGAGACCTGTCCCTTATTCATAGTGTCTCAGATCAGGGGAGACCTGTCCCTTATTCATAGTGTCTCAGATCAGGGGAGACCTGTCCCTTATTTATAGTGTCTCAGATCAGGGGAGACCTGTCCCTTATTCATAGTGTTTCAGATCAGGGGAGACCTGTCCCTTATTCATAGTGTCTCAGATCAGGGGAGACCTGTCCCTTATTTATAGTGTTTCAGTTCAGGGGAGACCTGTCCCTTATTCATAGTGTCTCAGATCAGGGGAGACCTGTCCCTTATTCATAGTGTTTCAGATCAGGGGAGACCTGTCCCTTATTCATAAAGTGTCTCAGATTAGGAGGTCTGATCTAGGATCAGGTTTTCCCAGTCCAGATCAATCTGCTTCAATATGATCTAATAAGCCAAACTGTTATGAACACACTTCATGAATACGGGTGTAGATCAGGGCCCGTGTCCACAAAGCACCTCAGAACTAGAGACTGCTTTCCAACAACAGGTGGTTTCTGTTGACTATCTAACGGATGTTCTTGAACAGGAAAACATCTGAGAGCAGACCCATACATTTACATTTTAGTCATTCAGCAGACGCTCTTATTCAGAATGACCCACAGAGGAGGACAGAGGAGTTGAGGAGAGGACAGACTTTTGGCCAAAAGAGAATCTCCCAGTGAATAAAATGTATCTCAGTGACGGGGAAACTAATGAGTGGTTGAGAGGTTGAGTAGAGTGTTAATTTATTAGTAGGTAAAGGAGGAGTCTGCTCTCCTCATTGATTACCTACCTCAGCAGAGGATTCACAAGAGTATCCTTTCAGCTTCTAGCATGGAAGTGTTTTAAAATCCACCCCCTTTGAATCAGATGTTGTTATCTGGAAGGAGAAAAACATGCTACTTGTGCCTTTGTCTATAAAATGTCTTCCACAACGACTAGCTACATTTATTTGTATCACTACACATTTATTTAGTGATTATAATGAGCCAATGAGGATGATATGATGGTATGTCTCCACATGCCTGACTGAGCAGTGAGGTCATTCCTCAGGATCTTGTGTGTGTGTGTGTGTGTGTGTGTGTGTGTGTGTGTGTGTGTGTGTGTGTGTGTGTGTGTGTGTGTGTGTGTGTGTGTGTGTGTGTGTGTGTGTGTGTGTGTGTGTGTGTGTGTGTGCCTTGCGTATCCCTAACCCTCTCCAACCCCTGCTTGGACCACAACACTACAGGGACAGAATTTGACTTTATTCAAGCAAGGTAGTTATTGATAGCCATTTGAGAATTCATTAAAATTGGTGGGAAATTAGTACAGTGTCTCTAACTGATTAGGGAATGGAGCCAATGTGTCACGACTTCCGCCGAGGTTGGCTCTCCTGCCCGTTCGGGCGGTGCTCGGCGGTCGTCGTCACCGTCCTACTAGCCACTACCGATCCCTTTTCGTGTATCTGTTGGTTTTGTCTGATTGGTTGCATCTGTGTGTTGTTTAGTTAATTAGTGTCTGTATATAATGTAGGTTGTCCCACCCTTGTTTTGTGCGGGATTGTTTATGTTGTCATTCATTTCGTCTATCGGTGTTTTTGTGTTTCTTATTCTCCGGTTAGTCTGTTATCCTGTGTTGGATAATTTCACCCTGTGTGTGTTTGGGTTGACCGTGTTTGTTTTGTTCAACGGAGAATAAACTTTATATCGCTATCTGCTCTCTGCGCCTGATTCCACCTTGATTAGACGTGACAGAATCACGCACCACCATGGAATCAGCAGGAGCAGCAGTGTCTCCTCTCCCATCGATGGAAGAGAGGGTCCTCCATCATACCAGCGTGCTTCACCGGATTGGTTCTGCTATGGACCAAATGATGGAGAGAATGGATCGATGGGAGAGGAGTGGCCTCCCCACCTCATCTCTAGCAACCCCTTCTCCAGCACCTCCCGTTTCTGCGACCACATCTGGCTCTGGGGCTCTTCGGCTGACACTCCCATGGGAGTTTGACGGATCGGCGGCTGGGTGCCAGCGTTTCCTCCTTCAGCTGGAACTATACCTGGCTACCGTGCGTCCTGCTCCCTCTGGAGAGGAGAGCGTGTGCGCCCTCGTCTCCTGCTTGACTGGGCGAGCCCTCGAGTGGGCCAACGCAGTGTGGAATGGTCCGGACTCGGCTAAGGATAATTACCCAGAGTTCACCCGCCGATTCCGAGCTGTTTTTGACCATCCACCCGAGGGTCGGGCGGCGGGTGAACGGCTGTTTCACCTGCGTCAGGAGACGAGGAGCGTACAGGATTTTGCCCTAGAGTTTAGGACTTTGGCAGCAGGAGCAGGATGGAACGACAGGGCCTTGATTGATCATTTTAGATGTAGTCTCAGTGAGGACGTCCGCAGGGAGCTGGCATGTCGGGACACCACATTCACACTGGATGGACTTATCGATCTGGCTATCCGTCTCGACAACCTGCTGGCTGCTCGCGGGCGTTCGGATCAGGTCCTGTCGTTTCCTATCCCCAGCCCCCCTGTTCCTATCCCTATGGAATTAGGAGGTACGGCTTCAAGGGGGACCGGAGGGCACACATCCGACCGGTGCTGGAGGAACTCGTCTAGGAGTCGGGAGGACAGGCGGAACACTGCTCGATCACCCCAGGTGAGTAAGCACCAAACTCATTCAGAGCTTCCTGTCGGTCATGTGTTTCTATTGATTTCTTTCCCTGGGTTTTCCCCCTCTCTACAGCATAAGGCGCTAGTCGATTCAAGCGCGGCTGGGAATTTTATGGATCGTGGGCTTGCGTTAAGGCTAGGGATTCCCCTGGTGTCGTTAGATCGACCTTTCCCCGTGCACTCCTTAGATAGCCGGCCATTAGGGTCAGGAGTGATTAGGGAGGCTACGGTGCCACTGGACATGGTAACGCAGGGTGATCATAAGGAGCAGATTAGCCTGTTCCTTATAGATTCACCTGCGTTTCCAGTGGTGTTGGGGGTTCCCTGGTTAGCTCAACACAACCCGGTGATTTTCTGGCGACAGGGGGCTCTTAAGGGGTGGTCAGAGGAGTGTTCAGGTAGGTGTATAGGAGTTGCCATTGGTGCAACTACGGTGGAGAGTCCAGACCAAGTTTCCACCGTGCGCATTCCCTCTGAATATACCGATTTGGCTATCGCCTTCAGTAAAGGGAAGGCGACCCAATTACCACCTCATCGTCGAGAGAACTGTGCGATAAACCTTCTGGAAAACGCTGCACTTCCTAGGAGTCACGTGTATCCATTGTCCCAGGAGGAGACAGTTGCGATGGAAACATATGTTTCCGAATCACTGGGACATGGGTACATTCAGCCCTCCATATCACCCGTCTCCTCAAGCTTCTTTTTTGTGAAGAAGAAGGATGGAGGTCTGCGTCCGTGTATTGATTATAGAGGTCTAAATTCCATCACAGTGGGGTTTAGTTACCCACTACCTCTCATCGCTACGGCAATGGAATAATTTCACGGGGGCGCGATTCTTCACAAAACTGGACCTGAGGAGCGAGTATAATCTGGTACGTATCCGGGGAGGAGATGAGTGGAAAACCGCATTTAGTACTACTTCTGGTCATTATGAGTACTGCGTCATGCCATACGGGTTGAAGAATGCTCCAGCCGTTTTCCAATCCTTCGTAGATGAGATTCTCCGAGACCTGCTCGGGCAGGGAGTGGTAGTGTACATTGATGACATCTTGATCTATTCTGCCACACGCGCGGAGCATGTGTCTCTGGTGCGTAAGGTACTTGGGCGACTACTGGAGCATGACCTGTATTGCAAGGCGGAGAAATGTGAGTTTTTCAAACAGTCTGTTTCCTTCCTGGGGTATCGTATTTCCACCTCCGGGGTGGTGATGGAGGATGATCGCGTTACAGCCGTTCGTAATTGGCCGACTCCGACCACGGTGAAAGAAGTGCAGCGGTTTTTAGGGTTTGCCAATTACTACCGGAGGTTTATCCGGGGTTTTGGTCAGGTGGCTGCTCCCATCACCTCACTGCTGAAGGGAGGACCGGTGTGCTTGCGCTGGTTAGCAGAGGCGGGCAGAGCTTTCAGTCGTCTGAAGGAGCTGTTCACCAATGCGCCTATGATGTGGGGGACCGGGAGTTGTTAGCTGTAGTCAAGGCTCTGAAGGTGTGGAGACATTGGCTTGAGGGGGCTAAATACCCTTTTCTCATCTGGACTGACCATTGTAATCTCGAGTACATCCGGGCAGCTAAGAGACTAAATCCACGTCAGGCTAGATGGGCCATGTTTTTTACTAGGTTCCAGTTTACCCTCACATATCGGCCAGGCTCCCAAAACACTAAAGCTGACGCACTGTCTTGCCTCTATGATACCGAGGAACGGTCAGTAGAGCCAACTCCCATCGTTCCACCGTCATGTCTCGTGGCACCGGTGGTATGGGAAGTGGACGCTGAGATAGAGAGGGCCTCACGGTCAGAACCGGCTCCGCCTAACTGTCCAGTAGGGACCAAGTACGTGCCGAGGGTGGTCTGGGACAAGCTGATTAGGTGGGCTCATACTCTTCCCTCCTCGGGTCATCCTGGTATTAAGAGGACAGTGCAGAGTCTGAGAGGGAGATACTGGTGGCCCACACTGGCTAAAGACGTGAGATTTTATGTCTCCTCCTGCTCAGTGTGTGCTCAGAGCAAGGCTCCTCGGCACCTACCTAGAGGGAAATTTACAACCCCTCCCCGTTCCACAACGGCCGTGGACACATTTATCGGTGGATTTTCTTACCGACCTTCCCCCGTCCCAGGGAAGTACTACGATCCTGGTCGTTGTGGATCGGTTTTCTAAGTCCTGTCGTCTCATTCCGTTGCCCGGTCTTCCTACGGCCCTGCAGACTGCTGAGGCTTTGTTTACCCATGTCTTCCGGCACTATGGGGTGCCTGAGGACATCGTCTCTGATCGGGGTCCCCAATTCACGTCCAGAGTGTGGAGGGCGTTTATGGAGAGACTGGGGGTCTCGGTTAGCTTAACCTCAGGTTTTCACCACGAGAGTAATGGGCAGGTGGAGCGCGTTAACCAGGATGTGGGCAGGTTTCTGCGGTCCTATTGCCGGGACCGGCCTGGTGAGTGGGCTAGGTATGTTCCATGCCGAACTAGCCCAGAACTCCTTACGCCACTCCTCTACTAACTTGTCTCCTTTTGAGTGTGTGTTAGGTTACCAGCCGGTCCTGGCTCCATGGCATCAGAGTCAGACCGAGGCTCCTGCGGTGGAGGAATGGGTACAGCGCTCCAATGACACCTGGAAAGCTGTTCAGGACTCATTACGGTTAGCGGGAGAACGGCAGAAGAGGAGAGCTGACCAACACCGCAGTGAGACCCCCGTGTTTGCACCGGGGGACAGGGTCTGGCTCTCGACCCGAAACCTGTCTCTCCGCCTGCCCTGTCGGAAGCTGGGGCCGCAGTGTGTGGGGCCGTTCAAAGTCCTGAGGAGAATAAACGAGGTGTGTTATAGGTTACAACTTCCTAGGTATTACCGTATTAACCCCTCGTTTCATGTGTCTCTCCTCAGGCCGGTGGTGGCTGGTCCCCTGCAAGAAGGTGAGGTGTCTGAGGTCCCTCTGCCCCCTCTGGACATCGAGGGGCCCCCGGCGTATACAGTTCGAGGCATTCTGGATTCGAGACGCCGGGTGGGGGGCCTACAGTACCTCGTGGACTGGGAGGGGTACAGCCCGGAGGAGAGATGCTGGGTTCCGGTGAGGGACATTTTGGACCCTTCTCTCCTGATAGATTTCCACCGCCTCCACTCGGATCGCCCAGGACCTCGTCCTCCGGGTCGTCCTCGAGGACGGTGGCAGCGCGCTGCGGGAGCCGCGCGTCAGGGGGGGGGTACTGTCACGACTTCCGCCGAGGTTGGCTCTCCTGCCCGTTCGGGCGGTGCTCGGCGGTCGTCGTCACCGTCCTACTAGCCACTACCGATCCCTTTTCGTGTATCTGTTGGTTTTGTCTGATTGGTTGCACCTGTGTGTTATTTAGTTAATTAGTGTCTGTATATAATGTAGGTTGTCCCACCCTTGTTTTGTGCGGGATTGTTTATGTTGTCATTCATTTCGTCTATCGGTGTTTTTGTGTTTCTTATTCTCCGGTTAGTCTGTTATCCTGTGTTGGATAATTTCACCCTGTGTGTGTTTGGGTTGACCGTGTTTGTTTTGTTCACCGGAGAATAAACTTTATATCTGCTCTCTGCGCCTGATTCCACCCACCTTGATTAGACGTGACACAATGGGCCAATGTGGAGAAGATTATGTTTTAACGCTTAGGTATCAGTAACAACAAGACAACCCATTGGATTATTACAGTACTGGTTATTAATAAGGTCACAGCCCATTGGATAATTCCAGTATTAGCATTAATAAGGTGACAGCCCATTGGATAATTCCAGTATTAGCATTAATAAGGTGACAGTCCATTGGATAATTACAGGACTGGTTATCAATAAGGTGACAGCCCATTGGATAATTCCAGTATTAGCATTAATAAGGTGACAGTCCATTGGATAATTACAGGACTGGTTATCAATAAGGTGACAGCCCATTGGATAATTCCAGTATTAGCATTAATAAGGTGACAGTCCATTGATAATTACAGGACTGGTTATCAATAAGGTGACAGCCCATTGGATAATTCCAGTATTAGCATTAATAAGGTGACAGTCCATTGGATAATTACAGGACTGGTTATCAATAAGGTGACAGCCCATTGGATAATTCCAGTATTAGCATTAATAAGGTGACAGTCCATTGGATAATTACAGTATTAGCATTAATAAGGTGACAGTCCATTGGATAATTACAGTATTAGCATTAATAAGGTGACAGCCCATTGGATAATTACAGGACTGGTTATTAATAAGGTGACAGCCCATTGGATAATTCCAGTATTAGCATTAATAAGGTGACAGCCCATTGGATAATTCCAGTATTAGCATTAATAAGGTGACAGTCCATTGGATAATTACAGGACTGGTTATCAATAAGGTGACAGCCCATTGGATAATTCCAGTATTAGCATTAATAAGGTGACAGTCCATTGATAATTACAGGACTGGTTATCAATAAGGTGACAGCCCATTGGATAATTCCAGTATTAGCATTAATAAGGTGACAGTCCATTGGATAATTACAGGACTGGTTATCAATAAGGTGACAGCCCATTGGATAATTCCAGTATTAGCATTAATAAGGTGACAGTCCATTGGATAATTACAGGACTGGTTATTAATAAGGTGACAGCCCATTGGATAATTCCAGTATTAGCATTAATAAGGTGACAGTCCATTGGATAATTACAGGACTGGTTATTAATAAGGTGACAGTCCATTGGATAATTACAGGACTGGTTATTAATAAGGTGACAGCCCATTGGATAATTCCAGTATTAGCATTAATAAGGTGACAGCCCATTGGATAATTACAGGACTGGTTATTAATAAGGTGACAGCCCATTGGATAATTACAGGACTGGTTATCAATAAGGTGACAGTCCATTGGATAATTACAGGACTGGTTATTAATAAGGTGACAGCCCATTGGATAATTCCAGTATTAGCATTAATAAGGTGACAGCCCATTGGATAATTACAGTATTAGCATTAATAAGGTGACAGTCCATTGGATAATTACAGGACTGGTTATTAATAAGGTGACAGCCCATTGGATAATTACAGGACTGGTTATTAATAAGGTGACAGTCCATTGGATAATTACAGGACTGGTTATTAATAAGGTGACAGCCCATTGGATAATTCCAGTATTAGCATTAATAAGGTGACAGCCCATTGGATAATTCCAGTATTAGCATTAATAAGGTGACAGCCCATTGGATAATTACAGGACTGGTTATCAATAAGGTGACAGTCCATTGGATAATTACAGTATTAGCATTAATAAGGTGACAGCCCATTGGATAATTACAGGACTGGTTATTAATAAGGTGACAGTCCATTGGATAATTACAGGACTGGTTATCAATAAGGTGACAGCCCATTGGATAATTCCAGTATTAGCATTAATAAGGTGACAGCCCATTGGATAATTACAGGACTGGTTATTAATAAGGTGACAGCCCATTGGATAATTCCAGTATTAGCATTAATAAGGTGACAGCCCATTGGATAATTCCAGTATTAGCATTAATAAGGTGACAGCCCATTGGATAATTACAGGACTGGTTATCAATAAGGTGACAGTCCATTGGATAATTACAGTATTAGCATTAATAAGGTGACAGCCCATTGGATAATTACAGGACTGGTTATCAATAAGGTGACAGCCCATTGGATAATTCCAGTATTAGCATTAATAAGGTGACAGCCCATTGGATAATTACAGGACTGGTTATTAATAAGGTGACAGCCCATTGGATAATTCCAGTATTAGCATTAATAAGGTGACAGCCCATTGGATAATTCCAGTATTAGCATTAATAAGGTGACAGCCCATTGGATAATTACAGGACTGGTTATCAATAAGGTGACAGTCCATTGGATAATTACAGTATTAGCATTAATAAGGTGACAGCCCATTGGATAATTACAGGACTGGTTATCAATAAGGTGACAGTCCATTGGATAATTACAGTATTAGCATTAATAAGGTGACAGCCCATTGGATAATTACAGGACTGGTTATTAATAAGGTGACAGCCCATTGGATAATTACAGGACTGGTTATTAATAAGGTGACAGCCCATTGGATAATTACAGGACTGGTTATCAATAAGGTGACAGCCCATTGGATAATTCCAGTATTAGCATTAATAAGGTGACAGTCCATTGGATAATTACAGTATTAGCATTAATAAGGTGACAGTCCATTGGATAATTACAGGACTGGTTATCAATAAGGTGACAGCCCATTGGATAATTCCAGTATTAGCATTAATAAGGTGACAGTCCATTGGATAATTACAGTATTAGCATTAATAAGGTGACAGCCCATTGGATAATTCCAGTATTAGCATTAATAAGGTGACAGCCCATTGGATAATTACAGGACTGCTTATCAATAAGGTGACAGTCCATTGGATAATTACAGGACTGGTTATCAATAAGGTGACAGTCCATTGGATAATTACAGGACTGGTTATTAATAAGGTGACAGTCCATTGGATAATTACAGTATTAGCATTAATAAGGTGACAGTCCATTGGATAATTACAGGACTGGTTATCAATAAGGTGACAGCCCATTGGATAATTACACAACTGATCGATATATCAATCTATTTGAAATTAATGTCCCATGGCCTGTCACCCCTAACAAACCACAGATCTCTCTTATTGTGACCTCTCCCTCTCCCTCTCTGTCCCCCTCTCTCTCTGTCTCATGGAAGTGGCAGTAATTGACCCTTCGGCCTTGTGTGTGTGTGTGTGTGTGTGTGTGTGTGTGTGTGTGTGTGTGTGTGTGTGTGTGTGTGTGTGTGTGTGTGTGTGTGTGTGTGTGTGTGTGTGTGTGTGTGTGTGTGTGTGTGTGTGTGTGTGTGTGTGTGTGTAATTGGCTGCGTTAGAGAGATAGGTTTAATTAGCGTGGTGCTTCCAGCTCGTTAGCTACTGATGAGGCCTGGAGAATACACCGTCCTCTCATCCATCCCACACACACGCACACACACACACACACGCACACACACACACTTCTCCTTGTCTAGTGCTCTTGTCTCAATCAGCAGATATTCTCTGT
This sequence comes from Oncorhynchus nerka, assembly GCF_034236695.1. Classification (NCBI taxonomy): domain Eukaryota; kingdom Metazoa; phylum Chordata; class Actinopteri; order Salmoniformes; family Salmonidae; genus Oncorhynchus; species Oncorhynchus nerka. Next base: position 94,219,055 of record NC_088408.1, on the reverse strand, counting down.
AAATGGGCTGTGTTAGGTTTTCCACCTCTCCTCTGTTGTTGCCATGACACCGTGAGGAGACAGCAGGTATGAAAGCAGTTGCCAAAGTAACAACACAGGATATTGCATACATTCGCAGCCAGCAGAAAGCTTGTTAGTTTTATTATGAGAAACACAGCTGTCATCTGTGTGTAACTCATGCACACCATTCACTATGTAGTACACTACCCATAAGGCAATATATACGGAATGGGGTACCATTTGTGATGCACATCACACACTTATACGAGCGCAGTGGAAACGCCGTACAGACAAATATTTCCTGAGAAACTGTAGTAAACCAAGGTGTGTCTGTTTAAAGCCTACTACAGATCTGTTGTAAAAGCTAAAATTGAGACGTGTGTTGTTAGTTTGTTTTGTATGTTGCTAAGGGAATGATACAATTATTTTGGTTTGTTTCCTCACTTCTGAGCCGAAACACACTTTTCTGCTGCCGACTTTGCTTCGCCTTCTGACACACGACGGATATCCCCTACTCTTGGCGTTATCAAAGAAACACGCAGATATCATACAAATAAACTCCCAGGCCAGAGAAGAGAGAGAGAGGAAGATGAAGAAGAGAGAGAGAGACAGAACAAGCTCGGGAAGGAGAGGGAGAGGTGACTCCAGTATCCCCCTCCCATCACGTGTTGTCTGGTTCTTATCTGGCCTTAGAGAGCAGCTAGTGTCTCCCACCAGAGAAAAAGCCCACGTTCTCTCTCAGACATAAATAATTGCACAGAGAAAACATTCCCATGAAGGTACTAACCCCCACCCCCCCATCTCTCTCTCTCTCTCTCTCTCTCTCTCTCCCTCTCTCCCTCTCTCTCTCTCTTTCCATATCTCCAACTTCCCCTCTCTCTGTCTTTCTCTTTCCCTCTCTTGTTCTTTCTCTCTCCCTCTCTCTCTCTCTCTCTCTCTCTCTCTCTCTGTGTCTCTCTCTCTGTCTCTCTCTCTCTCTCTCTCTCTCTCTCTCTCTGTCTCTCTCTCTCTCTCTCTCTCTCTCTTTCCATATCTCCATCTTCCCCTCTCTCTCTGTCTTTCTCTTTCCCTCTCTTTCTTTCTCTCTCCCTCTCTCGCTCTCTCTCTCTCTTTCTCTTTCCCTCTCTCTCTCTCTTTCTCTCTCTCTCTTTCTCTTCTCTTTCCTGATATATTTTCTTTCATATTTTTCCCTCTCTCCATTTCTTCTCTCTTCCACTCTCCAATCTCTTTCTCTCCACTTCCTCTCTCTCTCCTCTCCTGCTGTCTATTCTCTCCTCCCTTCCTCCCCCCCCACACACACACTTCTCTGTAGTTCTCCTGGCCTGGTGGGAAAGACAGTGGGAGTCTCCCTACCCTGGTCTGGCCTCATAGATTAGCCACAACACACACACACACACAGACACAGACACAGACACACACACAGACACACACACAGACACACACAGACACACACAGACACACCACACACACACAGACACACACACACACACACACACACACACACACAGGGTCAGTTTATCAGAGTGTGATAACAAGACTCCAGACCTGTTTCAGAACAAACATTAATCCTGACATTTCAACAGCAGTCGACTATGCATATTTATAAGAAAGGACAGAAGAGGCTCTACTGTTTAATGTACGGAAATGCTAATGTCTCTCAGGGGAATATGTTAATAAAATTGTTCGCTCTGCTAGTAAGGTGCTAAGGGTCAAGCAGACAGATCTAGAGGTTATTTATGACATAAGATCCTTCCCAAAAGCCCACAAGGTACTGATGGAGCCCAGACATTCTCTTTACCATGGGTTTGAGCTCCTCCCCTCAGGGAGACATTACAGGGCACAAGGGAACAAAATAAAGAATGACATGCGATCATTTATCCCAGCGGCAGTAAGGCTCCTGAATGTTTGAATGAACTTTTTACCTGTCTGTATAATACATAAGGTCCTCTGTCGATCTTCCATTATGTGTTGTTGTCTATGCACAGAGCCGCAACCAAAACTTCCCCATGAGGTAAATTAAGTAATTATCTTATCTTTGTCTTCTTAACAGACCGGGATGGAACTAGGGAAAAGCTATGAGACGTGTTCGGAGGGACGGAGTATCCAATCTAGTGTACTCAACAGGAAATAGGGTGCCATTTCAGGCTAGTTTATTTTGCAAAAGGGGATAAAGAGAAGGAAGTATGTTTGGTTTGAACTGTTTTCGAATAAACTGTCTATGATCATGGACTACAATGCGTTTTCAATGAGGATTCTTCATTGAGTTCAATACTTAGTCAAGGACTAGGATAAATCTGCATCCAGGAAACCACCTCATTGAGCCGTAGACTGGGTACTGTATATGACGATGGATGCCAGAATATGCTGCTGTGGTGGACTTCTGGAATGGATGATGTGATCTACAGACTCCAACTCCTCGGCTCACTTCTTATCCGCTGTCTGTTATCAGGAAGAAGAGAGGATGCATGGATATTTGTCAGAGACCGAGACTGCTTCCCAAATGCACCCTGCTTCCCAAAGTGCACTATATAGGGAATAGAGTGGCATTTCTGACAGACAAAGGCTATTACCCATCGTTACAGGGTAGTACCACAGCAAAGAATCAACCATGAATACTATGGTGCTGCTGTTACTGTTACTGTTGATAATACTGTTACTGTTAATGCTACTACTGTTACTGTTACTGTTACTGTTACTGATACTGTTACTGATACTGATACTGATACTGTTACTGATACTGTTATTGTTGCTGTTGCTGTTGCTGTTACTGCTACTGCTACTGTTACTGTTACTGTTACTACTACTACTGTTACTGTTACTGTTACTACTGTTACTGTTACTGATACTGTTACTGTTACTGTTACTACTACCACTGTTACTGTTACTACTGATACTGTTACTGATACTGTTACTACTGTTACTGTTACTGTTACTGTTACTGTTACTACTACTGTTACTGTTACTGTTACTACTGTTACTGTTACTGATACTGTTACTGTTACTACTACTACTGTTACTGTTACTGTTACTACTGTTACTGTTACTGATACTGTTACTGTTACTGTTACTACTACTACTGTTACTGTTACTGATACTGTTATTGTTGATGTTGCTGTTGCTGTTGCTGATACTGATACTGATACTGTTACTGTTATCGTTACTGTTACTACTACTGTTACTGTTACTGTTACTGATACTGTTACTGATAATGATACTGATACTGTTACTGATACTGTTATTGTTGCTGTTGCTGTTGCTCCTACTGATACTGCTACTGTTACTGTTACTGTTACTACTACTACTGTTACTGTTACTGTTACTACTACTACTGTTACTGTTACTGTTACTACTACTACTGTTACTGTTACTACTGTTACTGTTACTGATACTGTTACTGTTACTGTTACTACTACTACTGTTACTGATACTGTTACTGTTACTGTTACTACTGATACTGTTACTGATACTGTTACTAATGTTACTGTTACTGATACTGTTACTACTGTTACTGTTACTGTTACTGTTACTGTTACTGTTACTACTGTTACTGTTACTGTTACTACTGTTACTGTTACTGATACTGTTACTGTTACTACTACTACTACTGTTACTGTTACTGATACTGTTACTGTTACTGTTACTACTACTACTGTTACTGTTACTGTTACTACTGTTACTGTTACTGATACTGTTACTGTTACTACTACTGTTACTGTTACTGTTACTGTTATTGTTGATGTTGCTGTTGCTGATACCGCTACTGTTACTGTTACTGTTATCGTTACTGTTACTACTACTGTTACTGTTACTGTTACCGTTACTGTTGCTGTTACTGTTACTACTACTGTTACTGTTACTATTACTGTTACTACTACTGTTACTGTTACTACTACTACTACTGTTACTGTTACTACTGTTACTGTTACTGTTACTACTACTGTTACTGTTACTGATACTACTGTTACTGTTACTGTTACTACTACTGTTACTGTTACTACCACTGATACTGTTACTGTTACTGTTACTACTACTGTTACTGTTACTGTTACTGTTACTACTACTGTTACTGTTACTGTTACTGTTACTACTACTGTTACTGTTACTGTTACTGTTACTACTACTGTTACTACTACTGTTACTGTTACTGTTACTACTACTGTTACTGTTACTGTTGCTGTTTCTTTTACTCCTACTGTTACTGTTACTGTTACTGTTACTGTTACTGTTACTACTACTCTTACTGTTACTGTTACCGCTACTGTTACTGTTACTGTTACTGTTACTGTTACTGTTACTGTTGCTGTTTCTTTTACTCCTACTGTTACTGTTACTGTTGCTGTTTCTTTTACTCCTACTGTTACTGTTACTGTTGCTGTTTCTTTTACTCCTACTGTTACTGTTACTGTTACTGTTACTGTTACTACTACTGTTACTACTACTACTACTGTTACTGTTACTGTTGCTGTTTCTTTTACTCCTACTGTTACTGTTACTGTTGCTGTTTCTTTTACTCCTACTGTTACTGTTACTGTTACTGTTACTGTTACTACTACTGTTACTGTTACTACTACTGTTACTGTTACCGCTACTGTTACTGTTACTACTACTGTTACTGTTACTGTTACTGTTACTGTTACTACTACTGTTACTGTTACTACTACTGTTACTGTTACTGTTACTGTTACTGTTACTACTACTGTTACTGTTACTGTTACTGTTACTGTTACCGCTACTGTTAATGTTACTGTTACTGTTACTACTACTGTTACTGTTTCTTTTACTCCTACTGTTACTGTTATTGTTACTGTTACTGTTACTGTTACCGCTACTGTTAATGTTACTGTTACTGTTACTACTGCTGTTACTGTTACTACTACTGTTACTGTTACTGTTACTATTACTGTTACTGTTACTGTTACTGTTACTGTTACTGTTACTGTTACTACTACTACTACTGTTACTGTTACTGTTAATGTTACTATTACTGTTACTGTTACTGTTACGGTTACTGTTTCTTTTACTCCTACTGTTACTGTTACTGTTACTACTACTGTTACTGTTGCTGTTACTGTTACTGTTACTACTACTGTTACTGTTACTGTTACTACTATTGCTGTTACTGTTACTGTTACTGTTACTGTTACTGTTACTACTACTGTTACTGTTACCGTTACTGTTGCTGTTACTGTTACTACTACTGTTACTGTTACTGTTACTGTTACTGTTACTGTTACTACTACTACTACTGTTACTGTTACTGTTACTGTTACGGTTACTGTTTCTTTTACTCCTACTGTTACTGTTACTGTTACTACTACTGTTACTGTTGCTGTTACTGTTGCTGTTTCTTTTACTCCTACTGTTACTGTTACTGTTACTGTTACTGTTACTGTTACTACTACTCTTACTGTTACTGTTACCGCTACTGTTACTGCTACTGTTACTGCTACTGTTACTGTTACTGTTACTGTTACTGTTGCTGTTTCTTTTACTCCTACTGTTACTGTTACTGTTGCTGTTTCTTTTACTCCTACTGTTACTGTTACTGTTACTGTTACTGTTACTACTACTGTTACTGTTACTGTTGCTGTTTCTTTTACTCCTACTGTTACTGTTACTGTTACTGTTACTGTTACTACTACTGTTACTGTTACTACTACTGTTACTGTTACCGCTACTGTTACTGTTACTACTACTGTTACTGTTACTGTTACTGTTACTACTACTGTTACTGTTACTACTACTGTTACTGTTACTGTTACTGTTACTGTTACTACTACTGTTACTGTTACTGTTACTGTTACCGCTACTGTTAATGTTACTGTTACTGTTACTACTACTGTTACTGTTTCTTTTACTCCTACTGTTACTGTTATTGTTACTGTTACTGTTACTGTTACCGCTACTGTTAATGTTACTGTTACTGTTACTACTGCTGTTACTGTTACTACTACTGTTACTGTTACTGTTACTATTACTGTTACTGTTACTGTTACTGTTACTGTTACTACTACTACTACTGTTACTGTTACTGTTACTGTTAATGTTACTATTACTGTTACTGTTACTGTTACGGTTACTGTTTCTTTTACTCCTACTGTTACTGTTACTGTTACTACTACTGTTACTGTTGCTGTTACTGTTACTGTTACTACTACTGTTACTGTTACTGTTACTACTATTGCTGTTACTGTTACTGTTACTGTTACTGTTACTGTTACTACTACTCTTACTGTTACTGTTACCGCTACTGTTACTGCTACTGTTACTGCTACTGTTACTGTTACTGTTACTGTTACTGTTACTGTTGCTGTTTCTTTTACTCCTACTGTTACTGTTACTGTTGCTGTTTCTTTTACTCCTACTGTTACTGTTACTGTTACTGTTACTGTTACTACTACTGTTACTGTTACTACTACTGTTACTGTTACCGCTACTGTTACTGTTACTACTACTGTTACTGTTACTGTTACTGTTACTGTTACTACTACTGTTACTGTTACTACTACTGTTACTGTTACTGTTACTGTTACTGTTACTACTACTGTTACTGTTACTGTTACTACTACTGTTACTGCTACTGTTACTGTTACTGTTACTGTTACTGTTACCGCTACTGTTACTGTTACTACTACTGTTACGGTTACTGTTACCGCTACTGTTAATGTTACTGTTACTGTTACTACTACTGTTACTGTTACTGTTACTGTTACTGTTACTAGTACCACTGTTACTGTTACTGTTACTGTTACTGTTACTGTTACTGTTTCTTTTACTCCTACTGTTACTGTTATTGTTACTGCTACTGTTACTGTTACTGCTTCTATAACTGTTACTGCTACTGCTACTGTTACTGTTACTACTACTACTGTTACTGTTACTGCTACTGCTACTGTTACTGTTACTGTTACCGCTACTGTTACTGTTACTACTACTGTTACGGTTACTGTTACCGCTACTGTTAATGTTACTGTTACTGTTACTACTACTGTTACTGTTACTGTTACTGTTACTGTTACTAGTACCACTGTTACTGTTACTGTTACTGATACTGTTACTGTTAATGTTACTGCTACTATAACTGTTACTGTTACTGTTACTGTTACTGCTACTATAACTGTTACTGCTACTGTTACTGTTACTGTTACTGTTACTAGTAGCACTGTTACTGTTACTGTTACTGATACTGTTACTGTTAATGTTACTGCTACTATAACTGTTACTGCTACTGCTACTATAACTGTTACTGTTACTGTTACTGTTACTGCTACTATAACTGTCACACACCCATGCAATCACACACCCATGCAATCTCCATAGATATGGTTCTCTGGAGTGATGAATCATTCTTCACCATCTGGCAGTCCTACAGACAAATTTTGGGTTTGGCGGATGCAAGAAGAATGCTACCTGCCCGAATGCATCGTACCAACTGTAAAGTTTGGTGGAGGAGGAATAGTGGTCTGGAGCTGTTTTTCATTGTTCTGGCCCCTTAGTTCCTGCAAAGGGAAATATTAAAGCTACAGCATACAATGACATTCTAGATGATTTTGTGCTTTCAACTTTGTGGCATCAGTTTGGGAAAGGCCCTTTCCTGTCTCAGCATGACAGTGCCCCAGTGCACAAAGAGAGGTCCATACAGAAGTGGTTTGTCGAGATCGTTGTGGAAAAACTTGACTGGCCTGTAAAGAGCCCTGACCTCAACCCCATCAAACACCTTTGAGATTAATTGGAACACTGACTGGGAGCCAGACCTAATCGCCCAACATCAGTGCCTGACCTCACTAATGCTCTTGTGGCTGAATGGAACCAAGACCCCGCAGCAATGTTCCATCATCTAGTGGAAAGCCTTCCCAGAAGAGTGGATGCTGTTTTAGCAGCAAAGGGGGGACCAACTCCATATTAATGCCCATGATTTTGGGATGAGATGTATTTCCAAAATGTTTAACATTGCTACTCATGCTGTTTAAAATGATATTTTTAATGGCGTGTTATTAAACACTGTACTACTTCTCTGTTGTCACGGAGATTGAGATGACATCACAGTGGACACAAACTAGTATCTGTTCTTACATTCATCTGTAACAGTTGGCCAATCAGACGTAAAGGACTGAAATAGGGCAACATTCTTCACATTCTGTGTATTTGTGTAAAACATCAATAGGATCATAATTGGCTCATTAACCAAAGCTACAGGGATAATTAGGTAGGCTGACCCTTTTTGTTTTCCCCGTTCATCCCCTCCAGGCTTAAAACAGATGTCTTGAGTTTTGGAAACACGCTCATAAATAACGTTCCCTTCACAACATTACCGCTTCTTTTCCTTTTCACCTGGAAGGCTCAGAATCCTTTCCATGATAAAACCCCAGCTTGCAGAAACTTCTGCCCAGGATACCCTGGAACATTGGGAGGATGGGCCGTACACACACACAGACACACACACAGACACACACAAACCCTCCACCCCTGCCAAATGAAAAGAAAGGAGGGATTTTTTATGACCTCATCAGGTTTACGAGATGGAAATGAGGATGAAAGCGTTGCGCTGTACGTGTGTGTGCGCCCGCACCTGTGTGTGTGTGTGTGTGTGTGTGTGTGTGTGTGTGTGTGTGTGGGTGTGTGTGTGTGTGTGTGTGTGTGTGTGTGTGTGTGTGTGTGCTCACACTGTTTAGGGAGTTGTTTTAATGTTAGTAAGGATGTTCATAAAGACAGGAATCAAACTGTCATCACCGCAGTGTGTTTCAGCTGGGACATCAAGGCTGTAACCTCTCATGTTTTAACAGCTTTAGGAGACTGAGTTAGTTCTTTCTCACAACACTTATGACGATATCAATCTGAACCATATTGTTTAGCTGTCAGTGGGTGCAAAATGAAAGTAGATCACAGTTCACCACCCTAATGTATTCCAGTGCAGTTCAGACATTAAAGTAGATCACAGTTCACCACCCTAATATATTCCAGTGCTTCAGACATTAAAGTAGATCACAGTTCACCACCCTAATGTATTCCAGTGCTTCAGACATTAGAGTAGATCACAGTTCACCACCCTAATGTATTCCAGTGCTTCAGACATTAAAGTAGATCACAGTTCACCACCCTAATGTATTCCAGTGCTTCAGACATTAAAGTAGATCACAGTTCACCACCCTAATGTATTCCAGTGCTTCAGACATTAAAGTAGATCACAGTTCACCACCCTAATATATTCCAGTGCTTCAGACATTAAAGTAGATCACAGTTCACCACCCTAATGTATTCCAGTGCTTCAGACATTAAAGTAGATCACAGTTCACCACCCTAATGTATTCCAGTGCTTCAGACATTAAAGTAGATCACGGTTCATCGCCCTAATATATTCCAGTGCTTCAGACATTAGAGTAGATCACAGTTCACCACCCTAACCCTAATGTATTCCAGTGCTTCAGACATTAGAGTAGATCACAGTTCACCACCCTAACCCTAATGTATTCCAGTGCTTCAGACATTAAAGTAGATCACAGTTCACCACCCTAACCCTAATGTATTCCAGTGCTTCAGACATTAGAGTAGATCACAGTTCACCACCCTAATATATTCCAGTGCTTCAGACATTAGAGTAGATCACAGTTCACCACCCTAATGTATTCCAGTGCTTCAGATATTAATGTAGATCACAGTTCACCACCCTAATGTATTCCAGTGCTTCAGACATTAAAGTAGATCACAGTTCACCACCCTAACCCTAATGTATTCCAGTGCTTCAGACATTAAAGTAGATCACAGTTCACCACCCTAATGTATTCCAGTGCTTCAGACATTAGAGTAGATCATCACAGTTCACCACCCTAACCCTAATGTATTCCAGTGCTTCAGACATTAGAGTAGATCACAGTTCACCACCCTAATGTATTCCAGTGCTTCAGACATTAGAGTAGATCACAGTTCACCACCCTAATGTTTTCCAGTGCTTCAGACATTAGAGTAGATCACAGTTCACCACCCTAATATATTCCAGTGCTTCAGACATTAAAGTAGATCACAGTTCACCACCCTAATATATTCCAGTGCTTCAGACATTAAAGTAGATCACCGTTCACCACCCTAATATATTCCAGTGCTTCAGACATTAAAGTAGATCACAGTTCACCACCCTAATATATTCCAGTGCTTCAGACATTAAAGTAGATCACAGTTCACCACCCTAATATATTCCAGTGCTTCAGACATTAAAGTAGATCACAGTTCACCACCCTAATATATTCCAATGCTTCAGACATTAGAGTAGATCACAGTTTATCGCCCTAATATATTCCAATGCTTCAGACATTAGAGTAGATCACAGTTCACCACCCTAATATATTCCAGTGCTTCAGACATTAAAGTAGATCACAGTTCACCACCCTAACCCTAATGTATTCCAGTGCTTCAGACATTAGAGTAGATCACAGTTCACCACCCTAATATATTCCAGTGCTTCAGACATTAGAGTAGATCACAGTTCACCACCCTAATGTATTCCAGTGCTTCAGATATTAAAGTAGATCACAGTTCACCACCCTAATATATTCCAGTGCTTCAGACATTAGAGTAGATCACAGTTCATCGCCCTAATGTTTTCCAGTGCTTCAGACATTAAAGTAGATCACAGTTCATCGACCTAATGTTTTCCAATGCTTCAGACATTAGAGTAGATCACAGTTCATCGCCCTAATGTATTCCAATGCTTCAGACATTAAAGTAGATCACAGTTCACCACCCTAATACATTCCAGTGCTTCAGACATTAAAGTAGATCACAGTTCACCACCCTAATGTTTTCCAGTGCTTCAGACATTAGAGTAGATCACAGTTCACCACCCTAATATATTCCAGTGCTTCAGACATTAAAGTAGATCACAGTTCACCACCCTAATATATTCCAGTGCTTCAGACATTAAAGTAGATCACAGTTCACCACCCTAATATATTCCAGTGCTTCAGACATTAAAGTAGATCACAGTTCACCACCCTAATATATTCCAGTGCTTCAGACATTAAAGTAGATCACAGTTCACCACCCTAATATATTCCAGTGCTTCAGACATTAAAGTAGATCACAGTTCACCACCCTAATATATTCCAATGCTTCAGACATTAGAGTAGATCACAGTTTATCGCCCTAATATATTCCAATGCTTCAGACATTAGAGTAGATCACAGTTCACCACCCTAATATATTCCAGTGCTTCAGACATTAGAGTAGATCACAGTTCACCACCCTAACCCTAATGTATTCCAGTGCTTCAGACATTAAAGTAGATCACAGTTCACCACCCTAATATATTCCAGTGCTTCAGACATTAGAGTAGATCACAGTTTATCGCCCTAATATATTCCAATGCTTCAGACATTAGAGTAGATCACAGTTCACCACCCTAACCCTAATGTATTCCAGTGCTTCAGACATTAACCTCTTAAGTCGACCCTCTACTTTTTTGAACATTCTGTTAAAAATCGCGCAACATTTCAGCGCCCTGCTACTCATGCCAGGAATATAGTATATGCATTTGCTTAGTCTGTGTGGATAGAAAACACTCAGACGTTTATAAAACTGGTTAAATCACTGCTGTGGCTTTACCAGAACGGCATTTACATCGAAAAGCACAGGAAAAACTGATCACTGAAAATGGGAAAATATATCCATGCGCTACTTGAATCCATTGATAAAGGTGAACCACAATTAATTGACTGAGGTTGCAGTACCTACAGCTTCCACACGGTGTCTAGAGTCTTGTCATTTCCCTTCGAGTTTTTTCTTGGTCAAACACATGCAGGGCACCGTATCTCCTTAGGTCTAGGACCGGATATTTTCGTTGAGTTTCTAGCCGGACATTTTTCCAGACGGACAGCTAATGATCTTTACATCGCCTCCTGATGAATTTTATCGCTTATTAACGTTTACTAATACCTAAAGTTGCATTACAAACGTATTTCGAAGTGTTTTGTGAAAGTTTATCGTCGACTTTTTGAATTTAAAAAAATGACGTTACGTTTTGAAACGATGTTTTTTTCGTCTACATATAACGATATCTAGGCTTTATATGGACCGATTTAATCGAAATAAAGACCCAAATAGTGTTTATGGGACATCTAGGAGTGCCAACAAAGAAGATGGTGAAAGGTAATGAATGTTTTCTATTTTATTTTGCGGTTTGTGTAACGCCGAAATGCTAATTATTTTGTTTACGTCCCCTGTGGGTCTTTTGGGGTGTTACATGCTATCAGATAATAGCTTCTCATGCTTTCGCCGAAAAGCATTTTAAAAATCTGACTTGTTGCCTGGATTCACAACGAGTGTAGCTTTAATTCGATACCCTGCATGTGTATTTTAATGAACTTTTGAGTTTTAACTAATACTATTAGCATTTAGCGTAGCGCATTTGCATTTCCAGAGCTCTAGTTGGGACGCAAGCGTCCCGAGTAGAAGCAACAGGTTAAAGTAGATCACAGTTCACCACCCTAATGTATTCCAATGCTTCAGACATTAGAGTAGATCACGGTTCATCGCCCTAACCCTAATGTATTCCAGTGCTTCAGACATTAAAGTAGATCACAGTTCACCACCCTAATGTATTCCAGTGCTTCAGACATTAGAGTAGATCACAGTTCAACACCCTAACCCTAATGTATTCCAGTGCTTCAGACATTAGAGTAGATCACAGTTCACCACCCTAACCCTAATGTATTCCAGTGCTTCAGACATTAAAGTAGATCACAGTTCACCACCCTAACCCTAATGTATTCCAGTGCTTCAGACATTAAAGTAGATCACAGTTCACCACCCTAATGTTTTCCAGTGCTTCAGACATTAAAGTAGATCACAGTTCACCACCCTAATGTTTTCCAATGCTTCAGACATTAAAGTAGATCACAGTTCACCACCCTAATGTTTTCCAGTGCTTCAGACATTAAAGTAGATCACAGTTCATCGTCCGAGCCCTAATGTATTCCAATGCTTCAGACATTAAAAAACGCATGTGCTATGTCTTTACACCCCCTGGTATATTGTGGATAAAGAGTTACCTGTCTAACAGAACACTGGGGGTGTTTTTTGATGGATGCCTCTCCAAAGTAATCCAGGTAGAATCAGGAATGCCCCAGGGCAGCTGTCTAGGCCCCTTACTTTTTTCAATCTTTACTAACGACATGCCACTGGCTTTGTGTGTATATGTATGCGGATGACTCAACTCTATACATGTCTGCTACTACAGCGATTGAAATGACTGCAACGCCTAACAAAGAGTTGGGTGGCAAAGTTTGACCAACATCTCCCTTCTTTACATCACTATCAACAAAGCAGGTCCTACAGACCCTAGTTTTGTCGCACCTGGACTACTGTGTGGTCAGGTGCCACAAAAAGGGACTCAGGAAAATTGTAACCGCTCAGAACAGGGCAGCACGGCTGGCTCTTGGATGTCCACAGAAAGTTAACATTAATAATATGAATGTCAATTTCTCCTGGTTCAAAGTGAAGGAGAGATTGACTTTATCACTACTTGTATTTCTGAGAGGTATTGACATGTTGAATGCAACAAGCTGTCTGTTTGAACTACTGGCACACAGCTCAGACCTTCATTCATACCCCACAAGACATGCCACCAGAGGTCTCTTCACAGTCCCCAATTCCAGAACAGAATATGGGAGGCGCACAGTACTACGTAGAGCCATGACTACATGGAACTCTATTCCATATCATGTTTTTTAAAAATTCTATAACTGCCTTATTAATGTTGCTGGACCCCAGGAAGAGTAGCTGCTGGAGAATGGTGAGGCATAATAAACACAAAATATAAAAATACCAGAGAATCTCCGCAGCCACCCTTTTCAGGATCTTCTGAAGTCATATTCACATTGCTTCACTTCTCCCAGTCGAAAACAAACCCCATTTCAAATAGAACTGAATGGTTTGCATTCTCCATTGGAAGATAAGATGAGCTATTCCATTTCTTCACAGAGAGAGTCACTGAAGCTGATTTCTATCTAAATGAAAAAAGGAATGAGTCATGTTGTTTCTGAGATGAAGTCTCAGCGATACACAATAACACACAACTACAGGCCCTGGAGGCTCACAATCAGACGACTTGACTCTCTCTCTCACACACACACACACACAGAGATACAAACACACAGTGATGCCAGATAACGGTTAGGTTAGGCAATGGGTTCTGACTTGCCTTTTAGCATGGTTCTCCTTCAAGGCAGAGCATGCCAGTAATGCTGTTTTGTTTATTGATATTGTTTGGTTGCGTTCTCCGTGGATGATGTAGTGTGTTTGTCTGTATTGTAGTGTGGGACTTCCCTCCAGACATAGTGTCAGACATACCTCAACCATCCCACAGCACCTGCATCTTGGGGCCGGAGAGATTCCACATATACACACACGCATATAGAAACCACACACACACACACACACACACACACACACACACACACACACACACACACACACACACACACACACACACACACACACACACACACACACACACACACACACACACGCAAACGCACACACACACACACACACACACACACACACGCACACGCACACGCACACACACACATACACACACACAAAGACAAACATTTGCTCAGACCGTCTGTATCATGGCCTAGAAATGCAAACAGCCAGACAGGCTGGAATGACATCAGCACAATGAGAGCTTCAGTACTCTATGGCTGTGTGTCTGATATAGAACCCTGTTGCTACTCACTAAGGCTCTGGTCAAAGTAGTGGACCATATAGGGAATAGCTCTTGGGGAAGCAACCTATGTAGTTAACATCCAGCTTACAATAATAATCCGGCTAGTCATCGAATTCCCATTCCAACGTATACTATCGAATACAATATTGTACTTTTTATTCCATGTGATGCTCTATCTATATCTATCTATCTATCTATCTATCTATCTCCACTGTTCCTCACTGAGGACTACCTTCCTGGGGGGACTGATAATCATTCAAATGACTGATGAAATACTTGTGTCTTCCCTGCCCGCCGAGAGAGAGAGAGAGAGAGAGAGTGCCATCACAGTGGCAAGATTTGTGACCTGTTGCCACGAGACAAGGGCAACCAGTGAAGAACAAACACCATTGTAAATACAACCCATATTTATGCTTTATGACAGTAAATCTTAGTAAGACAAAAATAATGATGTTCCAAAAAAGGTCCAGTTGTCATGACCACAAATACAAATTCTATCGAGACACCGTTGCCCTAGAGCACACAAAAAACTATACATACATCAGCGCCACAGTTAACTTCCACAAAGCTGGGAACAATCTGAGAGACAAGGGCCTTCTATGCCATCAAAAGGAACATAACATTTGACATACCAATTAGGATCTGGCTAAAAATACTTGAATCAGTTACAGAACCCACTGTGACTGACTCAAAATGAAGGAAATCTTTGACTATGTACAGACTCAGTTATCCTAGACTTGCTATTGAGAAAGGCCGCCGTAGGCAGACCTGCACACTGCCCACAAAATGAGGTGGAAACTGAGCTGCACATCCTAACCTCCTGCCAAACGTATGACCATATTAGAGACACATATTTCCCTCAGATTACACAGATACACAAACAATTTGAAAACAATTTGATAAACTCCCATATCTATTGGGTGAAATACACAGTGTTCCATCACAGCAGCAAGATTTGTGACCTGTTGCCACAAGAAAAGGGCAACCAGTGAAGAACAAACCATTGTAAATACAATCCATATTTATGTTTATTTATTTTCCCTTTTGTACTTTTTAATTTGTTTATTTCACTTTTGTTTATTATCTACTTCACCTGCTTTGGCAATGTTAACATACATGTACGTTTCCCATGCCAATAAAGCCCTGAAATTGAATTGAATTTACAGTTTTTCTCAATTGCTAAAACACCATTTCTGAAACCTTGCTCCATTTCCTGAAAACATTAAACACAAAACCTCATCTTCAAGCACTTTACATAACCTCTGACTCCTCTTGCAAAATGAAACATTCGCCTCAAAACAGTTTTACCTGTGTTCAAAATCAAACACTGCTCTCAAATCATAAACAAAGTGATCAAAATGACATACACTCTCAAGCAGTCAGTAAACAATACACCGAAAAATAGAAAACACATTGTTCAAAACATACAATTCTCAGGGAGAAGTACATTTTTTATCTAAAAAAATATTCATATTTTTCCGTCATTGTCTTTTGATGAACGAAAACATGTTCTATCATAGTAGCTCAAAATTGATCAGAAACTACTACTCTGCTTTGCTCTTTGCAATTTAGTTTTCTGTTCTTCCTCCTCCTTGTAGCCCTATGTTTACAGTACTGTACCCTGCATCTCACAAACTTGTCCTTTGTCTCTGTGATACTGTAAATCTTGTTCTTTGTTGATATGAACCTGCAACCAGTCAAAATCTATTGTTCAGTCAGTACTGTTAATAAATGGAAATCACAATCAATGTTCAGGGCCAAACCAATTGTACAGTAAACAGCCTACAATGCACTGTACTACAGTATACAATACTTAAAGGGACAACAATTAAAGGAGTAAACATGTGATCAATGTTGCTCGAATCTCATCAGATATTTCCACTCTTTGTCTTCCTCTTCCTCTTCTTCCTCCTCTTCCTCTTTCTTGCCCTCCTCCTCCTTTTCCTCCTCATCGCCCACCTCGGATACGCACTCGTCCTCTCACATTGTTTCTTCTATCCATTCTCAGACTTTCTCCTTCCCACCTTCAACAACCTGTTTTCTCTCTGAACTGGCTTCTATTGGTTGTGTCGCATCATTTGAAACAGTTTAAATCCATTTTGAGTGGTTGTGTTCAATCAATGACATTTGTTCTCTATTTGTATTTGATTGTTGCCACTTGTGTTTACCAGTATGGATGACATGTGCATTAGAGTGCAGAATGTGTTTTGAAAATGAGAATGTGTTTAGAGTTTTGCTGAAAAGTCTAAATGAGATCTGCAAATAGTGAAATGGTTTAAGGTATTGACAACAGACTGCATAATTAGCTAAATGAGTCCAGGTAACTGAGAACTTTGTTCTGCCAATGGGTTTTAGTGCTTTAGCAATTGAGAAAAACTGTAATAGAGAGAGAGAGAGAGAGAGAGAGAGAGAGAGAGAGAGAGAGAGAGAGAGAGACAGAGAGAGACAGAGAGAGACAGAGGAGAGACAGAGAAGAGTTCAGAATTCAACCTGGAGGGCTTGTTGCCTAATAGAAATTGTGTTTCTTTTTTAGCTTTGACATCTCTCCCCACAGAAGGGGAACACTGAATGGTTAGTGAAGATGTTTTTAATGGAGTCACCAGGGACATAATTGGGTTTGTATTTGCGTCACTTAGCAATTCAGTTAAACTGAACTTCTTTAGCAAACATCTTATTTTATAATCATAGATGCATAAACATTTCACATGTCCAGTCTGACGCCACATCAATACAGAATGTTCTGGAAGACAGTAAATGACATTCACTTAATGACTCTGAGTCAACACCGTCACTTCAGAGCTTAGTTTAATTTTGTTGTAAATTTAAAACAAAATGTTTTGTATTAAAAAACTATTTTGGCAAACCCCAAAATGTGTGAGTTTGTGTGTGTGTTCTAAATCCTAAACACTTGGTGTTTCTAATTCCTTCTGCGGCCAACGATGCCCAGGATAAACGCACTGGCAGCGTAGAAACAGTAATTGAGTAGCTCAGGATAAATGTTTAGACTGTTTGGACAGGGCTAGTAGTTGTAATTGTACAGCTGAGCATGTCATTATATTCATAATCATAATCAGGACTTGGAACAGTGACATGGTAGGTCAACCCCAAATCAAACAGATGGATAGATTAGTAATCAACAAGCACAGAGAGAGCAAAAACATTGGGGTTTTTGCGGGTTGATTTAAAAGAAAAACTGAAATGTCTTTAAAAAAGAACTGTGTATAGTACTCGTCGCCAAATCTTTTTTGTGTGTGTGTGTGTGTGTGTGTGTGTGTGTGTGTGTGTGTGTGTGTGTGTGTGTCTGTGTGCATCTGAGTCTGCACGTGCGTTTGTGTGATGTCCTGTGCACTGGCTTGAGTCCACAATCAGTGAAGTAAGCAACCAAATGTGCCCTTTATATTTCAGTGAGTCACGAGGGAAACAGCTGGTTTGAGGATGATACCGGTAGATAGATAGAGAACAATATTATGATGTTCTAATTTAACTCACTGACGTCCCATAATGCAGTCTGATTGATAGTTCTACCCTTGTAGAGTTAGATCGTTCCAGATAAGCTCACTCTACACAACTTGAAATGTTGCTTAATATGTGTGTGTGTGTGTGTGTGTGTGTGCGCGCGTGTGCGTGTGCGCGTGCGCGTGTGCGCGTGTGCGTGTGTGTGTGCGCGTGTGCGTGTGCGTGTGTGTGCGTGTGTGACTGTGTTTGTCACGTGTTTGTCGCATGTGTTCAGGCTATTTATACAGTGACATCAGTGTGTGTGTTTGTACGACACACACCAACCCCCAGACCCCAGAAAAGGGGAAATCGGGCGTTAGCTTTCATCAAGCGTTTATAGACAATTATGGTGACTAATAGGCTTCCAAATGTACCCTATTCCCTACATAGTGCACTATATTTGACCGGAGCTCTATAATTAGATGAATTGGGATTGGGTTTTAACAACGCTGATTAAACACTGTAGTCATTATGTATGGGAAGTGAAGCGCTGAAATAAGTGCCGTGGCTGCTTACGTCTCAACCCTGTTCCCTTTATAGGGCACTACTTCGTGACCAGGGCCCATAGTAGCGCACTATGTAGGGAATAGGGTGTCATTTGGACTCAACCAGGGCCTATAGTAGCGCACTATGTAGGGAATAGAGTGTCATTTGGGACTAAGCCAGGGCCTATAGTAGCGCACTATGTAGGGAATAGGGTTTCATTTGGACTCAACCAGGGCCTATAGTAGCGCACTATGTAGGGAATAGAGTGTCATTTGGACTCAACCAGGGCCTATAGTAGCGCACTATGTAGGGAATAGAGTGTCATTTGGGACTAAGCCAGGGCCTATAGTAGCGCACTATGTAGGGAATAGAGTGTCATTTGGGACTAAGCCAGGGCCTATAGTAGCGCACTATGTAGGGAATAGGGTGTCATTTGGACTCAACCAGGGCCTATAGTAGCGCACTATGTAGGGAATGGTGTGTCATTTGGGACTCACACAGGGCCTATATTTGCTCATGCCATCCATACTTTAATGATCCTGTCTACATTACTGAACTGTGTCACCAGAATAATGATTTCTCTCCAGATGAGAAGGAGAGCTACTAGGGATGCCTCAGCCGGTCATCCCTTACCAGACCCATATCCTCAAGCCTACACATTGTAATTCACACATGCACGTACAGACACACCGTCACAGTAAGACCATGTACTTGTTACCTGAGCCGGAAAAGGCAGATCGACACAGCAATCCTGGAGAGCCCTGATGTCATGCGATGCTGCTGATTATTTTGGGCTAAAGCGCCATAAAATGTTAGGGCTTTCAGCCTGTGATGTAACATTTGAGCTTCTTGTGTCTCCTCTTATCAATCGTTCTGTCCCTCTATCTTTCTTCACCTTCATCTTTGTTTCTTCTTCCTGTCACTCACTCTCCCCCTCTCTCTGCCTCTGTCTCTCTGCCTCTGTCTCTCTGCCTCTGTCTCTCTGTTTCTCTGTCTCACTCTCCCCCTCTCTCTGCCTCTGTCTCTCTGCCTCTGTCTCTCTGCCTCTGTCTCTCTGTCTCTCTGTCTCACTCTCCCCCTCTCTCTGCCTCTGTCTCTCTGCCTCTCTGCCTCTGTCTCTCTGCCTCTGTCTCTCTGTCTCTCTGTCTCTCTGTCTCTCTCTCGCACTCTCCCCCTCTCTCTGCCTCTGTCTCTCTGCCTCTGTCTCTCTGTCTCTCTGTCTCTCTCTCCCCCTCTCTCTGTCTCTGTCTCTCTGTCTCTCTGTCTCTCTGCCTCTGTCTCTCTGCCTCTGTCTCTCTGTCTCTCTGTCTCTGTCTCGCACTCTCCCCCTCTCTCTGCCTCTGTCTCTCTGTCTCTCTCTCGCACTCTCCCCCTCTCTCTGCCTCTGTCTCTCTGTCTCTCTGTCTCTGTCTCTGCCTCTGTCTCTCTGTCTCTCTCTCTCTCCCCTGTCTCTGTCTCTGTCTCTGTCTCTGTCTCTGTCTCTGTCTCTGTCTCTGTCTCTGTCTCTGTCTCTCTCTCGCACTCTCCCCTTCTCTCTGCCTCTGTCTCTCTGCCTCTGTCTCTCTGTCTCTCTGTCTCTCTCTCGCACTCTCCCCCTCTCTCTGCCTCTGTCTCTCTGTCTCTCTGTCTCTGTCTCTGCCTCTGTCTCTCTGTCTCTCTGTCTCTCTCTCTCTCTCTCTGTCTCTCTCTCTCCCCTCTCTCTGTCTCTGTCTCTGTCTCTGTCTCTGTCTCTGTCTCTCTGTCTCCCTATCTCTCTCTCTCTCTCTCCCCTCTCTCTCTCTCTGTCTCAGTCTCAGTCTCTCTTTCTCTCTCTGTCTCTGTCTCTCTGTCTCTCTCTCTCTGCCTGTCTCTGTCTCTCTGTCTCTCTCTCTCCCCCACTCTCTCTGTCTCAGTCTCTCTTTCTCTCTCTCTTTATCCTTTCTCTCTCCCCCTTTCTCTCTCTCCCTTTCTTTCTTTCTCTCCCTCTCTCTAGCTTTAGCTCTCTCCCCCCATTCCTCTCTCTCACTCCCCCTCTCTCTGTCTCTGTCTAAATATCTCTCTCTCTCTCTCCCCCTCTCTCTGTCTCTGTCTCTGTCTAAGTCTCTCTCTCTGTCTCTCTCTCTCTCTCCCCCTCTCTGCCTCTGTATCTGTTTCTCTGTCTCTCTCTCCCCTCTCTCTGTCTCTCTGTCTCTGTCTAAGTCTCTGTCTCTGTCTAATCTCTCTCTCCCCCTCTCTCTGTCTCTGTCTAAGTCTCTCTTTCTCTCTCTCTCTCTCTCTGTCTCTCTCTCTCTCTCTCCCCCTCTCTGCCTCTGTATCTGTTTCTCTGTCTCTCTCTCCCCCCTCTCTCTGTCTCTGTCTAAGTCTCTCTCTCTCTCTCTATCTCTCTCCCCCTCTCTCTGTCTCTGTCTAAGTCTCTCTCTCTCTCTCTCTCTCCCCCTCTCTCTGTCTCTGTCTAAGTCTCTCTTTCTCTCTCTCCCTTTCTTCTTTCTTTCTTTCTTTCTTTCTTTCTTTCTCTCCCTCTCTCTAGCTTTAGCTCTCTCCCCCCATTCCTCTCTCTCACTCCCCCTCTCTCTGTCTCTGTCTAAATATCTCTCTCTCTCTCTCCCCCCTCTCTCTGTCTCTGTCTCTGTCTAAGTCTCTCTCTCTGTCTCTCTCTCTCTCTCCCCCTCTCTGCCTCTGTATCTGTTTCTCTGTCTCTCTCTCCCCCTCTCTCTGTCTCTGTCTAAGTCTCTCTCTCTCTCTCTCCCCTCTCTCTGTCTCTGTCTAAGTCTCTCTTTCTCTCTCTCCCTTTCTTCTTTCTTTCTTTCTTTCTTTCTTTCTTTCTTTCTTTCTTTCTTTCTTTCTCTCTCTCTCTTTAGCTCTCTCTCTCCCCCCCATTTCTCTCTCTCTCTTCCTCTCTCTCTCCCAATCTTTCTCTCATTCTCTTTCTCTCGCTCTCTCATTCAGTCGGGTTCAGTCGGGTTCAAATCCCCGAATGAGGAGTGGTGGAGCCGGGCGCCGCGAGGCGTCCAGTGCGGTAATGCGACCGATCCCGGAGAAGCTGGCTGGAGCCCCAGGGAGAGTTCTCTTTTCCTTGTGAAGGGCAGGGCAGGGCGCCCTGGAATGGGTTCGTCCCGAGAGAGGGGCCCAAGCTCTGGAAAACGTTGCGGTTCCGGAGGCATCCGGTGAGTTCTCGCTGGCCCTTGAAAATCCGGGGGAGAGGGTGTATTTGTATTTATTCATATTTATTAGGGAACCCCATTAGCTGCTGCCAAGGCAGATAAACGAGTCATCTGATTCAATGAATAATGGAGCTGAGTTGGCTTTTTCTCCCAAAATGTCATTTAAGGTGCTCCAAAGCTTCTTTGTTTTAGCTTTGTTTCATAGTATAGTTTGTTTTTATTTTTATTTAGTTTAGTCACATGATTTCTTAATTTTCAGTACGTTTGCCAATCAGTTGGGCTGCCAGTCTTCTTTCCCATGCCGTTTGCCTCATCCCTCTCAACAATACCATTTTTCAATTCCTCATCAATCCAAGGGGATTTAACAGTTTTTAGTCATTTTCTTAATGGGTGCATTGCTTATTAGTAACTGGAATAAGCAATTTCATAAATGTGTCAAGTGTAGGATCTGGTTGCTCCTCATTACACACCACAGACCAGCAAATATTCCTTAATTCCTCAACATATTAATCACTACAAAACGTATTGTATGACCTCTTATACACTATTTTAGGCCCAGCCTGACCTCTTATACACTATTTTAGGCCCAGCCTGACCTCTTATACAATATATTAGGCCCAGCCTCTGGAACTTTGGTTTTCCTAGATATGGCAATTCTATTGTGATCACTACATCCTATGGATTTGGATACTGCTTTAAAGCAAATATCTGCAGCATTAGTAAAGATGTGATCAATACATGTTGATGATTTCATTCCTGTGCTGTTTGTAAATACCCTGGTAGGTTGACTGACTTCCTGATCCAGGTTGCAGGCACTGGTTACAGATTAACGTTTTTTCTTGAGTGGGCAGCTTGATGAGAGCCAGTAAATATTTAAATCACCCAGAAATATATACCTCTCTGTTGATATCACATACTGTACATTATCAAGCATTTCACACATATTATCCAGATACTGACTGTTAGCACTTGGTGGTCTATAGCAGCTTCACCAGAATGGGCTTTAGGTGAGGCAGATGATCCTGTAGCCATATTACTTCAACAGTATTTAACATTGTCCAGATACTGACTGTTAGCACTTGGTGGTCTATAGCAGCTTCCCACCAGAATGGACTTTAGTTGAGGCAGATGATCCTGTAGCCATATTACTTCAACAGTATTTAACATGAGATCGTCTCTAAGCTTTACAGGAATGTGGTTCTTTATATAGACTGCAACACCTCCCCCATTGGCATTTCTGTCTTTTCGGTAAATGTTACAACCGTGTATTGCTACCACTGTATCATCTAAGGTATTGTCTAAGTGAGTTGCAGAGACAGTCAGAATATGATTGTCATGAATGTCAACATTCTGCATGAATATAAACAAGATTATTTGTTAGATATTACTGCACTGTCAGAACTAGAAGCACAAGCATTTCTCTACACTCACATTAACATCTGCTAACCATGTGTATGTGGCCAATACAATGTGATTTGATTTGATTTGATCTGTTACAAGCAAGTTGTTGACTTCATGTACCTTGCTTCTTAGGCTACATATGATAATCTGGGCTATTTTTAGCACTTTTCTGGGTTGCTTGATTGTTTTTTAATGCTTTACTGGGAAGCTTATCAGAGGTAGACTTGCTCGTGTCATTTATACTGGAGCTGATAGTGCAGGGTGAGCTGCACAAAGTGGACTTCCGACAAGAGCACACCGCCTCAGTGCTAATAGTGTAACTCTGGATCATAGGCTCACAATTACTGCATACAATAACTGTAGAATCAACAGTTAGTGTTAATAATAATTAGTGTTATGGTTTAGGGAAGGGATGTCCCAAGGATCCCAGATAACGCTGCCCTCTATAAGCAGGTTAGGGTTATGGTTTAGGGAAGGGATGTCCCAAGGATCCCAGATAACGCTGCCCTCTATAAGCAGGTTAGGGTTATGGTTTAGGGAAGGGATGTCCCAAGGATCCCAGATAACGCTGCCCTCTATAAGCAGGTTAGGGTTATGGTTTAGGGAAGGGATGTCCCAAGGATCCCAGATAACGCTGCCCTCTATAAGCAGGTTAGGGTTATGGTTTAGGGAAGGGATGTCCCAAGGATCCCAGATAGCGCTGCCCTCTATAAGCAGGTTAGTGTTATGGTTTAGGGAAGGGATGTCCCAAGGATCCCAGATAGCGCTGCCCTCTATAAGCAGGTTAGTGTTATGGTTTAGGGTAGGGATATCTCAAAGATCCCAGATAGCACTGCCCTCTATAAGCAGGTTAGGGTTATGGTTTAGTGAAGGGATGTCCCAAGGATTCCAGATAACACTGCCCTCTATAAGCAGGTTAGGGTTATGGTTTAGGGAAGGGATGTCCCAAGGATCCCAGATAACGCTGCTCTCTATAAGCAGGTTAGGGTTATGGTTTAGGGAAGGGATATGCCAAGGATTCTGGACAGAGAGAGAGGGAGAGAAAGAGAGAAAGAATGAGAGTAGCCTTGACAACAGTTTTTTCCTACATCTGTCTGATCATCCACCCATTTCCTGTTCCACACACCCCGGTCAGTGTGTGTGAATGTGCGTACTTCATGAGTGTGTGTGTGTGTGTGTCACTCCACTCAACCCAGTCCAGATGCTGCTCATGTGTTGTTAGAACTCAGGCCAGATGTTATGTGGTCACGCAGAGACACTTGGGCTAGGTTCAATCAATTGTCACTGGGGTTCACAGCTTTCCAAAACCGGGGCTCCTTTACCTCTCTTTTGATGACTCACCCTCTCACCCTTTTAGGCTGACAGAACTAACAGATAATCGATAACAGATCACTCTGGATATGAGTAAATTACTCAAATGTAAATGTTCATAGTTGTATTGATAAATAAAAAAATAGTAAAAGCACTTTGTGACATCGGCTGATGTAATAACAATGGGGTACATATCATTGATTTATAGGTTTGCCCATTTAACTCCACTACTGTTCCCTACACAGTACACTACTATTAACCAGATCCTTGTGGGCCCTGGTGAAAGTCATACACTACGTAGAGAACAAAATCAAACCAAATCTAATCTCATTTTATTTCTCACATACACATGTTTGGCAGATGTTATTGTGGATTTAGCGAAATGCTTGTGTGGGTGCTATCTGGAATTCAGCCGTTGCAAATAGAATGCAAAAACGTAGTCCAATGGAACATAATTTAGTGTCGTGATCATTTCAGAGAATTAAC
This sequence comes from Oncorhynchus nerka, assembly GCF_034236695.1. Taxonomy (NCBI): domain Eukaryota; kingdom Metazoa; phylum Chordata; class Actinopteri; order Salmoniformes; family Salmonidae; genus Oncorhynchus; species Oncorhynchus nerka. The sequence goes on along the minus strand of NC_088408.1, from coordinate 94,194,014 downwards.
TCGTGACATGCTAATAAGCACACTACATGTTACGCCTACAAGCACACTCATTCAACCCAATGGAAGTTGTAAGTCTACATGGCTACATACGGTGCATTCGGAAAGTATTCAGACCCACAAAATACGTGTTATGTTGCAGCCTTATTCTAAAATGGATACAATTATTTATTTTTCTTAGCAATCTACACACAATACCCCATAATGACAAAGCAAAATCAGGTTTTTAGAATTTTTTTGCAAATGTATTAAATATAAAACCTGAAATACCTTATTTATATATTTACAGCTAAAACCAAGCCATGAGGTCGAAGGAATTGTCCGTAGCGCGCCGAGATAGGATTGTGTCGAGGCACAGATCAGAGGAAGGGTATCAACAAATTCCTGCAGCATTAAAACATCTAAAAAAACACAGTGGTATCCATCATTCTTACATTAAAGAAGTTTGGAAACAGTGAGACTCTTCCTAGAGCTGGCCGCCTGGCCAAACTGAGCAATCGAGTGAGAACTCAATGGTCTAGAGCTCTAGAGATCTTCTGTGGAGATAGGAGAACCTTCCAGAAGGACAATCATCTCTGCTGCACTCCACCAATCAGGCCTTTATGGTAGAGTGGCCAGAAGGAAGCCACTCCTCAGTAAAAGGCACATGACAGCCCGATTGGAGTTTGCCAAAAGGCACCTAAAAGACTCTCAGACCATGAGAAACAAAATTCTCTGGTCTGACGAAACCCAGATTGAACTCTTTGGCCTGAATGCCAAGCGTCACGTCTGGAGGAGATCTGGCACCATCCCTCTGGCAGCTTCATGCTGTGGGGATGTTTTTCAGTGGCATGGACAGGGAGACTATCGAGGGAAAGATGAATGGAGCAAAGTACAGAGAGATCCTTGATATACATCTGCTCCAGAGCGCTCAGGACCTCAGACTAGGGTGAAGGTTCATCTTCCAACAGGACAACGACCCTAAGCACACAGCCAAGACAATACAGGCGGGGCTTCGGGACAAGTCTCTGAATGTCCTTGAGTGGCCCAGCCAGAGCCTGGACTTGAACCCGATCGAACATCTCTGGATAGACCTAAAAATAGCTGTGCAGCGACGCTCCCCATCTTACCTGACAGAGCTTGAGAGGATCTGCAGAGAAAAATGGGAGGAACTCCTCAAATACACGTGTGCCAAGCTTGTAGCATCATAGCCAAGAAGACTAGAGGCTGTAATCACTGCAAAGGTGCTTCAACAAAGTACTGAGTACAGGGTCTGAAATGTCTGTTCTCAATACATTTGCAAACTTTTCTAAAAACCTATTTTTGCTTTGTAATTTTGGGGTATTGTGTGTAGATTGATGAGGAAAAAAACAATTGAATCAATTTCAGAATAAGACTGTAACAAACTGTGAAAAAAGTCAAGTGGTCTGAATACTTTACAAATGCACTGTGTGTGTGCAGGCGTGTGTGTGTGTGTTTGTATGCGTGCACCTGTTTGTGTGTGTGTGTGTGTGTGTGTGTGTGTGTGTGTGTGTGTGTGTGTGTGTGTGTGTGTGTGTGTGTGTGTGTGTGTGTTGGGGTGTGTGTGTGTGTGTGTGTGTGTGTGTGTGTGTGTGTGTGTGTGTGTGTGTGTGTGTGTGTGTGTGTGTGCCTGCGTGCGTGCGTGCGTGTGTGTGCGTGTGTGTGTGTTTGCGTGCGTGCGTGTGTGTGTGTGTGTGTGTGCGTGCGTGTGTGTGTGCGTGTGCGTGTGTGTTTGTGTGTGCGTGTGCGCGTTGCGTGTTGCCTGAAAAGAAAAGCAGTGGTGAATGTACTGGTCTAATCAGGGCTCCGTGAAAACTTCAATTGCTGCTGGTGACCTATTAGAGACATGAGAAAATTATCATGGTCCTCCCTCTGATAATTGAAAACTGTGTGAGCGAGAGGGTGAGTTTGTTTGTGCGCGTGTGTGTGTGTGTGTGTGTGTGTGTGTGTGTGTGTGTGTGTGCATGTGCGTGCGTGCGTGCGTGTGTGTGTGTGTGTGTGTGTGTGTGTGTGTGTGTGCGCGCGTGCGTGTGTGTGTGTGTGTGTGTGCGTGTGCGTGTGTGTGTGCGTGCTCTCGTGTGTTGCTGTGAGAGGTAGTATTATTATCTTACTCGACCAGCTCCTTCATGCTGTAGCCTTGTAGGTCTGATCTCAATGGAAGTCATACTGACTTGACTGACTGTTGTGTTGAACCTAATCATCGTCTCTACAACCAGCATTCTTTGGTAAAAAAAAAACAAGTGTGTATTTAGAGGTTATTTAGTAAAAATAAAAAATAAAAAGTTATTTAGATTATTTAGAGGGATAGGTTTTGGGGAAAAAACAGTGTCCAGTCTCATCATTGATGACCTTTCAACTTCCTCCTGTTTGATTGTGCTGTATGATACACCCTCCCACTTTATGGATCCTGAAAGCGTGATACTTTCGCTACTCCTCATGCTTTTATTTATTTATTTATTTTTATTTCACCTTTATTTAATCAGGTAGGCTAGTTGAGAACAAGTTCTCATTTCCGACTGCGACCTGGCCAAGATAAAGCAAAGCAGTTCAACACATACAACAACACGGAGTTACACATGGAATAAACAAACACACAGTCAATAATACAGTTGAAAAATGGGTATATACAGTGTGTGAAATGAGGTAAGATAAGGGAGGTAAGGCAAAAATATAGGCCATAGTGGCGAGGTAATTACGATATAGCAATTAAACACTGGAGTGGTAGAAGATTAATGTGCAAGTAGAGATACTGGGGTGCAATGGAGAAAAATAAATAAATAAATACAGTATGGGGATGAGGTAGTTGGATGGGCTATTTACAGATGGCTATGTACAGGTGCAATGATCTGTGAGCTGCTCTGACAGCTGATGCTTAAAGTTAGAGAGGGACATAAGAGTCTCCAGCTTCAGCGATTTTTGCATTTCGTTCCAGTCATTGGCAGCAGAAAACTGGAAGGAAAGGCGACCAAAGGAGGAATTGGCTTTGGGGGTGACCAGTGAGATATACCTGCTGGAGCGCGTGCTGCTATGGTGACCAGTGAACTGAGATAAGGCGGAGCTTTACCTAGCAAAGACTTGTAGATGACCTGGAGCCAGTGGGTTTGGCGACGAGTATGAAGCGGGGGCCATCCAGCAAGAGAGTACAAGTCGCCGTGGTGGGTAGTACATGGGGCTTTGGTGACAAAATGGATGGCACTGTGATAGACTGAAGCTGAAGCTTGTGTGTTGGAGGCTATTTTGTAAATGACATCGCTGAAGTCGAGGATCGGGAAGGATGGTCAGTTTTACAAGGGTATGTGTGGCAGCATGAGTGAAGGATGCTTTGTTGCGAAATAGGATGCTTGTGAATCTACTGTACATCTGTAACAGTAACGGCGGCTATATACAGGGGGTACAGAGTCAATGTGCGGGGGTACAGGTTAAGCAAGGTATTTGAGGTAATATGTACATGCATGTAGAGGTAAAGTGACTATGCATAGATAATAAACAGAGAGTGGCAGCAGCGTAAAAATGGGGGGGGGGGGGTCAGTGTAAATAGTCTTGTTAGCCATTTGTTTAGCTGTTCAGGAGTCTTATGGCTTGGGGGTAGAAGCTGTTGAGAAGCCTTTTGGATCAAGACTTGGCTATCACTAGGGTGGCTGACATTTTTGGCCATTTTTAGGGCCTTCCTCTGACATCGTCTCGTATAGAGGTCCTGGATGGCAGGAGGCTAGGCCCCAGTAATGTACTGGGCCGTACGCACTACCCTCTGTAGTGCCTAGCAGTCAGAGGCCGAGCAGTTGCCATACCAGGTGGTGATGCAACCAGTCAGGATGCTCTCAATGGTGCAGCTGTAGATTCTTTTGAGGATCTGAGGACCCATGCCAAATCTTTCAGTCTCCTGAGGGGGAATAGGCATTGTCGTGCCCTCTTCACACCTGTCTTGGTGTGGTTGAACTATGACAGTTCATTGGTGATGTGGACACCAAGGAACTTGAAGCTGCTCCACTACAACCTGCTCAAACTGCTCCACTACAGCCTCATCGATGAGAATGGGGACGTGCTCGACCCTCCTTTTCCTGTAGTCAACGATCATCTCCTTTGTCCTGTTCACATTGAGGGAGAGGTTGTTATCCTGGCACCACACACCACACTGTTATCCTGGCATCACATGGTGATCAGGCCTACTACTGTTGTGTTGTTCGGCAAACTTAATGATGGTGTTGGAGTTGTGCTTGTCCATGCAGTCATGGGTGAACAGGGAGTACAGGAGTGGACTGAGCACGGACCCCTGAGGGGCCCCCGTGTTGAGGATCAGCGTGGCAGATGTGTTGTTACCTACTCTTAGCACCGCAGGGCGGCCTGTCAGGAAGTCCAGGATCCAGTTTCACAGTGAGGTGTTTAGTCCCAGGGTCCTTAATTTAGTGATGAGCTTTGAGGGCAATTGGTTTTGAACATTGAGCTATAGTCAATGAATTGCATTCTCACGTAGGTGTTCTTTTTGTCCAGGTGGGAAAGGGCAGTGTGGAGTAGTGGAGTAGTGAGTAGCAATAGTTTGGAGTGTGGAGTGCAATCTGTGGATCTGTTGGGGAGTTATGTAAATTGGAGTGGGTCTAAGGTTTCCGGGACAAATGTGTTTCAAGGCACTTCATGGCTACAGACGTGAGTGCTATGGGTTGGTAGTAATTTAGGCAGGTCACCTTGGTGTTCTTGTGCACAGGGACTTTGGTGGTCTGCTTGAAACATGTTGGTATTACGGACTCAGTTGAAAATATCAGTGAAGAATCTTGCCAGTTGGTCAGCGCGTGCTCGGAGTACATGTCCAAGTAATTTGTCTGGCCCTGCAGCCTTGTGAATGTTGACCTGTTGACTTTGACCTGTTGACTTTTTATGGCTGCAGGGTCAGTATTGAGTAGCTTGGATGAAAAGTGCCCATTGTAAACGGCCAGCTCAGTCTCAATTGCTAATATATGCATATTATTAGTAGTATTGGATAGAAAACACTCTAATGTTTCCAAAACTGTCAAAATATTGTCTGTGATTATAATAGAACTGATATTGCAGGTGAAACCCTGAGGAAAATCAAGAGGAAGTGGCTTCTATTTTGAAAACTCCACGTTCCATAGCCTCCCTTTGCTCCATTTAAAGGGATATGAACCAGATTCATTTTCCTATCGCTTCCTCAAGGTGTCAACATTCTTCAGACATAGTTTCAGGCTTTTATTTTGAAAAATGAGCCAGAACGATAACATCGCGTCAAGTGGTCACATGAGTTTTGCTGCTCGCGCAACAGAGTTTGGATAGGTATTGCTTTTCCCCTCTCCTACTGTGAAAGACATTTGCGGTTGATATATTATTGATTATATATTTTAAATACAACCTGAGGATTGATTATAAAAAACATTTGACATGTTCCTGTGGACATTATGGAAACTATTTGGAATTTTCGTCTGCATTGTCGTGACAGCTCTTTCCTGTGGATTTCTCAACATAACGCACAAAACAAACGGAGGTATTTTGGATATAAAAATAATATTTATGGAACAAAAGGAACATTTGTTGTGTAACTGGGAGTCTCGTCAGTGAAAACATCCGAAGATCATCAAAGGTAAACAATTCATTTGATTGCTTTTCTGATTTTTGTGACCGAGCTACCTGATGCTAAGTGTACTTAATGTTTATCGTGCGATCGATAAACTTGCACAAACGCTTGGATTGCTTTCGCTGTAAAGCATAATTTCAAAAATTGACACGACAGGTGGATTAACAAAAGGCTAAGCTGTGCTTTCCTATATTGCACTTGTGATTTCATGAATATAAATATTTATAGTAATATTTATTGTATGTAGCGCTATGCTATTTAGCGGTTGTTGATGACACTTATCCCGATAGGGGGATTGCAACCATAACAAGTTAAAGGTCTTACTCACATCAGCTACGGAGAGCGTGATCACAGTTGTCCGGAACAACTGGTGCTCTCATGCATGCTTCAGTGTTGCTTGCCTCGAAATGCTCATAGAAGTTATTTAGCACATCTGGTAGGCTTGCGTCACTGGGCAGCTTGCGGCTGTGCTTTCCTTTGTAGTCCGTAATAGTTTGCAAGCACTGCCACATCCAACAAGCTTTGGAAGCGGTGTAGTAGGATTCAATCTTCGTCCTGTACTGATGCTTTGCCTGTTTGATGGTTCATCGGAGGGCATGGCACAATTTCTTATAAGCGTCCGGGATAGAGTCCCGCTCCTTGAAAGCAGCAGCTCTACCCTTTAGCTCAGTGCTGATGTTGCCTGTAATCCATGGCTTCTGGTTCTACGTACGGTCACCATAGGGACAACGTCATTGATGCACTTATTGATGAAACCAGTGACTGATGTGGTTTGCTCCTCAATGCCATCGGAAGAATCCCGGAACATATTCCAGTCTGTGCTAGCAAAACAGTCCTATAGCTTAGCATCTGCATCATCTTACCACTTCTGTATTGAGCGAGTCACTGGTGCTTCCTGCTTTAGTTTTTGCTTGTAATTAGGAATCAGGAGGATAAAGTTATGGTCAGATTTGCCAAATAGAGGGTGAGGGAGAGCATTGTACGCATCTCTGTGTGTGGAACGAAGGTGGTCACTAGGGCTAGGAGCGCCACCTCTGAATGAGCATTTTCTTCTTTGCTTATGGCCTTAAAGTTGAGTGCGGTCTTAGTGCCAGCATCGGTTTGTGGTGGTAAATAGACAGATACGAAAAATATAGATGAAAACACTCTTGGTAAATAGTGTGGTCTACAGCTTATCATGAGATACTCTTCCTCAGGCGAGCAAAACCTTGAGACTTCATTAATATCAGATTTCGTGCACCAGCTGTTATTTACAAATAGACACAGACCGCCACCTCTTGTCTTACTGGAGGCAGCTGTCTTGCCGATGAACGGAAAACCCAGCCAGCTGTATGTTATCCATGTTGTCGTTTAGCGGGGGAGTGTGGAGGAGAGGAGAATAAGGGATGGAACAAGGGAGTGTGTGGAGGAGAGGAGAATAAGAGAGAGATTAAGGAGGTGTGGGAGGGGAACCGATGTAGGCATTTGCATTAGAGGGTAACACATTCAAACCGTACTAAAATAAATTCAAGTCTTTTTCAACAAGGCTCCTGACTTGAATTGACCCTTAGCTAAGTCCCGCCCAAGACTTTTGGTCAGTATATCACAGCGCTCCGTTGGATAGCAACTGTCGCTAACCACGCTTGAGTCCGACCAGCCTCAGTCAAGCTCATATTTCTAATGCATGGAAGCCAAAGGGTGCAATGGCAAAAGTTTTCAAAAAACTTTTTTTTAAATAGCTAAATAATTTAACAGTGCGACAAGGGTACTTCCAGCCGTGGTTCCTGAAATCCATAGTCTGTTGATGGAGTATTGTTTTGGATATATATATATATATACGAAATCATACTTTTGTTCCGTTGTTTGCTATCTGGTTAGCTATCTCTCAGTCTCATTGGCCACTGGTGAAAACGTTGCTAACGCTAGAAACAGGTGAAATGCTTACTTCATGAGCCCTTTCCCAACAATTCAGAGTTAGAAAGTAGGAGAATGTGTTAAGAAATAAAGAAAATAGTAACACAATAATGAGACTATATACAAGGAGTAGCGGTACCGAGTCCATGTGTAGAGGTATGATGTAGTTGGGGTAATTCAGGTAACATGTACCTGGCAATCAGGGTAGATCATAAACAGAGAAGCAGCAGCGTACAATATGTGAAGATGTCTGTGTGAGTGTGTGTGTGTGGCGTCAATGTGCGTGTGTGTGAGTGTGTGTGTGTGGCGTCAATGTGCGTGTGTGTGTGTGTGTGTGTGTGTGTGTGTGTGTGTTTTGTGTATTTGAGCGTATATACTGTAGTGTGTGTGTGTGTGTGTGTGTGTGTGTGTGTGTGTGTGTGTGTGTGTGTGTGTGTGTGTGTGCACTACCGCTGTAGCCCATGGAGCAGTCAGAATAGATGGCCCTCTACCTTGTTTAATAGATGGCCCTCTACCTTGTTTAATGGATGGCCCTCTACCATGTTTAATAGATGGCCCTCTACCATTTTTAATAGATGGCCCTCTACCATGTTTAATAGATGGCCCTCTACCATGTTTAATGGATGGCCCTCTACCATGTTTAATAGATGGCCCTCTACCATGTTTAATAGATGGCCCTCTACCATGTTTAATAGATGGCCCTCTACCTTGTTTAATAGATGGCCCTCTACCATGTTTAATAAATGGCCCTCTACCATGTTTAATAGATGGCCCTCTACCATGTTTAATAAATGTCCCTCTACCATGTTTAATAAATGGCCCTCTACCATGTTTAATAGATGGCCCTCTACCATGTTTAATAAATGGCCCTCTACCATGTTTAATAAATGGCCCTCTACCATGTTTAATAGATGGCCCTCTACCATGTTTAATAGATGGCCTTCTACCATGTTTAATAGATGGCCCTCTACCATGTTTAATAGATGGCCCTCTACCATGTTTAATAGATGGCCCTCTACTATGTTTAATGTTTAATAGATGGCCCTCTACCATGTTTAATAGATGGCCTTCTACCATGTTTAATAGATGGCCCTCTACCATGTTTAATAGATGGCCCTCTACCATGTTTAATAGATGGCCCTCTACTATGTTTAATGTTTAATAGATGGCCCTCTACCATGTTTAATAGATGGCCCTCTACTATGTTTAATGTTTAATGGATGGCCCTCTACCATGTTTAATAAATGGCCCTCTACCATGTTTAATAGATGGCCCTCTACCATGTTTAATAGATGGCCTTCTACCATGTTTAATAGATGGCCCTCTACCATGTTTAATGGATGGCCCTCTACCACGTTTAATGGATGGCCCTCTACCACATTTAATGGATGGCCCTCTACCATGTTTAATAGATGGCCCTCTACCATGTTTAATAGATGGCCCTCTACCATGTTTAATGGATGGCCCTCTACCACGTTTAATGGATGGCCCTCTACCACATTTAATAGATGGCCCTCTACCATGTTTAATGGATGGCCCTCTACCACGTTTAATGGATGGCCCTCTACCATGTTTAATGGATGGCCCTCTACCATGTTTAATAGATGGCCCTCTACCATGTTTAATGGATGGCCCTCTACCACGTTTAATGGATGGCCCTCTACCACATTTAATGGATGGCTCTAGACCAGGGTTGTCAAAGTCATTGCATGTAGGGCCTAGTGACTGCTGTTTTTCGGTTTTCCCTTTTAATTCCAACCTAGACAACCAGGGGAGAGGAGATCCTTACTAACCAGTGACCTTAATTGATCAATCGAGTACAACGGAGGAGCGAAAACCTGCAGACTATACACTAGAAGACGAGACTGTCACCGATATTCTACTGAACATTTGTCTTCCACTCTGAACATTTCTGTCACATGTTTACATCCCTCCTGGCCATCAGAGTTGAACCCACCTACAGGCCATTTATCCTTCTGTATTCTACTTGATGTATGTATGAAGTATGGAGTTCTGTTGTCTTCCATGGTGCCTCTCTAACCAAGCACAATCCAAACACGTGAACACACACACACACACACACACACACACACACAGTGCTCTGTGGGGAAATGAGATGCCATGACTAATGCACGGTCATGTATAACCAGTGTGTGTGTATGTGTGTGTGTGTCTGTGTGTGTGTGTGTGTGTGTCTGTGTGTGTGTGTGTGTGTGTGTGTGTGTGTGTGTGTGTGCGTACATGCGAGCAAAAGCGTGTGTGTGTGTTTGTGTGTGTGTGTGTGTGTGTGTGTGTGTGTGTGTGTGTGTGTGTGTGTGTGTGTGTGTGTGTGTGTGTGTGTGTGTGTGTGTGCACCCACCCGTCCGCCAGTGTGTGAAGGAGCTAATGGCCTTGTCCATCAAGCAGAGAGGGCGGAGGGGGACTTTGTGGCTGGAGGCAGCATCACAGTTGGGGTCAGAGCCCAGCCCTCTTGAACAACATCACAGTTGGGGTCAGAGCCCATGCCCTCCTGAATTAGATGACAATAGAGGCGAAGACGTCATCCATCCAGACCGAAGCGCTGTGTCTGTCGTGACCAGAGAGCCTAAAGGTTTCCGCATGCTTCCCAGCCGAAACAGTTCGGAAGAGTTTGTGCGTATATATTATGATGACATTCTGTGACGTTTTTAGTTTGATTTGGACTTCGGTGAGTTTTCCTTTATTTAATTTTTTTCGAAGTTCGAGCCCACAATATTTTTCTGGATGCAAGCCAAATTTCGGAGGCCCGATGTCTACGCCCTTTCGTCGTTGATTGATCAACAGTAGGGATTCTTCAATAAAGTCTTTGTTGTCATCGTTTTCAAGCAAATATTTGTCACTGAGAATTACTGACTTAGTCAAAATGAATGACAGATTTCTTGAGTTAAAATTCTGTGTGTATATTGGCTACGGCGTCTCAAAATGGACAAACAGTATTATTGCTATCTTTGTTTCTCATTTTTAAAGGGAAGGGAGTTTGTGAGCACACTCATTTGGTCCTGCTAGCTGAGTCCGGCTAGGTGCCAGCCGAACTGAAGCATGCTGACACCTTTACACACACACATACACACGCACCACGCACCACGCTCGCTCGCACACACACAGGGAGGGACCAGGGAGGAGTCCTTCCTGTAGTGTTTCCCCATGGGGTCACCAGAGAATGTGACGGTGGCTTTATCCTTTATCTATCTCCACTGGTGTCTGCACTAAGGAATGCATTCCCCTGCCAGAGGATGGGCTGCTGTTGTTCTTCAAACATTCCTCCACTGGTGTTTTTGTAAGGCAGAGGCAGGCTTTCTCTCCTCTGATCTTCATCCTCTCCGCTCCCTCCCCTCCTTTTCTTCTCCTCTCCTCTTCATCCTTTCCTCTCTCCTCTCCTCTCTTCTCCTCTCCCCTTCTCTCCTTTCCCCTCCTCTCTTCTTCTCTCCTCTCTTCTCTTCTCCTCTCCCTCCCCTCCTTTTCTTCTCCTCTCCTCTTCATCCTTTCCTCTCTTCTCTTCTCTTCTCTTCTCTCCTCTCTTCTCCTCTCCCCCTTCTCTCCTCTCCTCTCCTCTCCTCTCCTCTCCATTACCCTCTTCATCCTCTCCTCTTCATCCTTTCCTCACTCCTTTCCTCTCTTCTCTTCTCCTCCCCTCTCTTCTCTTCTCCTCTCCCCTCCTCTCTTCTCCTCTCCTCCCTTCTCCTCTCTTCTCCTCTCCCCTCCTCTCTTCTCCTCTCCTCTCTTCTCCTCTCCCCTCCTCTCTTCTCCATTACCCTCTTCATCCTCTCCTCTTCATCCTTTCCTCTCCTCCTCTCCTCCTCTCCTCTCCTCTCCTCTCCTCCTCCTCTCCTCTCCTCTCCTCTCCTCTCCTCTCCCTCTCCTCCTCCTCTCCTCTCCCCTCCTCTCTTCTCATCTCCTCTCCCCTCCTCTGCTCTCCTCTCCATCCTCTCTTCTCCATTACCCTCTTCATCCTCTCCTCTTCATCCTTTCATCTCTCCTCCTCTCCTCTCTTCTCCTCTCTTCTCTTTTCCCCTCCTCTCTCCTCCTCTCCTCTCCTCTCTTCTCTTCTCCTCTCCCCTCCTGTCTTCTCCCCTACTCTCTTCTCCTCTCCTCTCCCCTCCTCTGTTCTCCTCTCCATCCTCTATTCTCCATTACCCTCTTCATCCTCTCCTCTTCATCCTCTCCTCTCCTCTCCTCTCCTCTCCTCTCCTCTCCTCTCCTCTCCTCTCCCCTCCTCTCATCCCCTCTCCTCTCCTCTCCTCTCCTCTCCTCTCCTCTCTTCTCTTCTCTTCTCTTCTCTTCTCTTCTCTTCTCTTCTCCTCTCCCTTCCTCTCCTCTTCTGTCACCATTCTAAGAACATCTCAGTAGAGTAGTATACAGTAGCTGTTGAGGTGACAAGAACATTCACGGTTCTTGTTAATATACAGATGTAGGATCTTAATTTGAGCCAGTTTGCTACAGCAGGAAAATAATAACTCAGGAAAAGTGTATTACTATGTGGATTATAATGAATAAAAACATGTGTAGGGGTTCATATATTTTTCATGAGGGAAGATCAAGTCTGTGGAAATTACAGATATTAGAAGCCTTTGTATAGTTACATTTCAAATATGCTACACGTTTAAAATGTTCTGCATTGCAGAAATGAATCTCCTGCAACAGGGTGATCAAATTAAGATCCTACATCTGTACACCCCCTTATGTATTTATTTGGACAGTGAACATAAAGCTTTTCATGTGTCTCTATACTCCAGCTTTTTGGATTTAAAGATCAAATGTTTCATATCAGGTGAGGTGACAGAATGGGTATTTTCATACATATTTGTTTTTGGAGTCACTTTAATTGTAAATGAGAATATAATATATTTCTGAACACTTCAACATGAATGTGGATTCTACCGTGATTACAGATAATCATGAATGAATCGTGAATAATGATGAGTGAGAAAGTTACAGATGCACAAAGGTCACGTCCCCACAAAACATTCTAACCTCTCACCATTAACAATAACAGGGGAGGTTAGCATCCACATTCATGTAGTAGTTTTCAGAAACATCTTCTATTCTTATTTACAATAAAAGTGACTCCAAAACGACACAAAACATTCTAACCTCTCACCATTAACAATAACAGGGGAGGTTAGCATCCACATTCATGTAGTAGTTTTCAGAAACATCTTCTATTCTTATTTACAATAAAAGTGACTCCAAAACGACACAAAACATTCTAACCTCTCACCATTAACAATAACAGGGGAGGTTAGCATCCACATTCATGTAGTAGTTTTCAGAAACATCTTCTATTCTTATTTACAAAAAAACAAACGACACAAAACATTCTAACCTCTCACCATTAACAATAACAGGGAGGTTAGCATCCACATTAATGTAGTAGTTTTCAGAAACATCTTCTATTCTTATTTACAATAAAAGTGACTCCAAAACGACACAAAACATTTAACCTCTCACCATTAACAATAACTGGGAGGTTAGCATCCACATTAATGTAGTAGTTTTCAGAAACATCTTCTATTCTTATTTACAATAAAAGTGACTCCAAAACGATACAAAACATTCTAACCTCTCACCATTAACAATAACAGGGGAGGTTAGCATCCACATTAATGTAGTAGTTTTCAGAAACATCTTCTATTCTTATTTACAATAAAAGTGACTCCAAAACGACACAAAACATTCTAACCTCTCACCATTAACAATAACAGGGGAGGTTAGCATCCACATTAATGTAGTAGTTTTCAGAAACATCTTCTATTCTTATTTACAATAAAAGTGACTCCAAAACGACACAACACATCATTCACCATTCACTTCTATTGGGCAAAACACCATCCGACAGACAAACAAAACAAACTGCGAATGCATCCATCAAGTTTGTAGAGTCACAAGCTTGATGTAGTCATTGCATTCCAGGAATATAGGACCAAATACAACACATTTGACTCAATGTAATAAACTGTGAGTGAATTTGTTCATATACTTATGCCACCTTCAAATGGGTAGACTAGATACATAAAGATATTTCATTTCTATAGGGTGTAACAAAAATGTATGAAAATAGGGGACATTCTGTACCGTCGCTTCATATAAATGATTTGATCCCAAAATGTTGGAGTACAGAGCCAAATAGAATGTTTCAGCTTCACTGTCCAGATAAATACGTAGGGGAATGCATATGTCAGTATCATCACCAACTAGTTTTTTTTGCATTGTCATTGAGGATTTATTGGCATCATTACTGCTGCTGTGTCAATGTTTATTTGAGTGGTAACTGTGTCTTGAATCTGGTTTCTAAAAAGGTTGTGCAGACGTGAAGGTGTTGTGCATCCTGTTTTGATACAGACGTGAAGGTGTTGTGCATCCTGTTTTGATACAGACGTGAAGGTGTTGTGCATCCTGTTTTGATACAGACGTGAAGGTGTTGTGCATCCTGTTTTGATACAGACGTGAAGGTGTTGTGCATCCTGTTTTGATACAGACGTGAAGGTGTTGTGCATCCTGTTTTGACACAGACGTGAAGGTGTTGGGCATCCTGTTTTGATACAGACGTGGTGTTGTGCATCCTGTTTTGATACAGACGTGGGTATTTTACATGATAAGTTGTACTGTATGTTGATGGCTTTGTGCTCTAAAATAGTTTTGCAAATGTGACAGAAGAAGACAAAACTTTTAATTCATTATAAATTTTACGATAACGATTACAACCCTCTATCCATATAGCCCTAGACCCAGGGATCAGAGACCCAGAGGATCAGAGACCCAGAGGATCAGAGACTCAGGGGATCAGAGACCCAGAGGATCGGGGAATAAGATGATCAGAGACTCAGAGGATCAGAGACTCAGATGATCAGAGACTCAGATGATCAGAGACCCAGAGGATAAGAGACCCAGAGGATCAGAGACCCAGGGGATCAGAGACCCAGAGGATCAGAGACTCAGGGGATCAGAGACCCAGAGGATCAGAGAATAAGAGGATCAGATACTCAGAGGATTAGAGACTCAGGGGATCAGAGACCCAGAGGATCAGAGACCCAGAGGATCAGAGACCCAGGGGATCAGAGACCCAGAGGATCAGAGACTCAGAGGATCAGAGAATAAGAGGATCAGATACTCAGAGGATTAGAGACTCAGAGGATCAGAGACCCAGAGGATCAGAGAATAAGAGGATCAGAGACTCAGAGGATCAGAGTCTCAGATGATCAGAGACCCAGAGGATCAGACAATCAGAGGATCAGAGACCCAGAGGATCAGACAATCAGAGGATCAGAGACCTAGAGCTTCAGAGGCCCAGAGGACCAGAGATCCAGAGGATCAGAGACCCAGAGAGTTTGCTTTTATTTTTTGCATTGTCTATTAATTGTCCAAACAAACTGCCGCTATCTGAGTCATATTCTTCCTGGGTGTGTTTATGAACATATTTTAATAAGATTTCATGCTGCTAAAAAGCTGTCAGTTTCACTTTAAAGCACAGAGTGTTTAAAGCACGTTTTCTAAAGGGAGAGACACTTGGAATGACTCTGTTCAGGGTTCAATGAACTCATTCACAGTCAAAGACATTGTCTATGGGATTATAGTAAGACTAGATAAAAACCCATTATCCGAAGGGAGGCATTTCTCAGAATATACATTCATATGAATGTACATTGAACGTATGAATGTACTTTGACTGTCCACATGAGTGTACTTTAATGGCATTCAGGTCATAGCTCACTACCATAAAGGCTTTATATCCAATGCATGCCCAATGAAGGGCCTGAATGTGATCGCTGTGCAATTCAGACTCTTTAATAGCAAGTGTAGTTTGAATGGCAAGGAGCGGCTTTTTATGGCTGTGTTATACGGGCTGGTTTTGTTATAACAGCATCTATGGTATGAGCTGCTTGTGATTCAAGGTATGGGCTGTCTTTAACATGGGCAGTATGATGTCAATAGTATAGTCAGTTTGTGATGGTATGGCCCACCTCTTGTGGGCCATTGTCTTGTGTACATGCATACAGCAGGTAGCCTAGTGGTTAGAGCGTTGGGCCAGTAACTGAAAGGTTGCTGGATTGAATCGCTGAGCTGACAAGCTAAAGATCTGTCGTTCTGCCACTGAACAAGTAGGCTGTCATTGTAAATAAGAATTTGTTCTTAACTGACTTGCCAGGTTAAATAAAGGTATAAAATACATGGGTGTGTGGTAAAAGTAATATGTTAATTGTGTAGATATTCATCTAAGAAAACCAAAGGTCCAAACCTCATGTTATTGGAGTTTTTACAATTGTAGGATGGCCAGAATTAGGGGTACTGAATCAATGGAGGCCAGAGGGAAAAATCTGGGGAAAACCGCATTGCGTCAGCTAGGCTGGATGCTGTGGATAAAGACTCACCGGTGAACTTGTCATCTTTCTTCTCGAATCCGGAAGACATAAAACAATAGAGGTGAACTATATAGAGATTTTGACTTTTCATATTTTAGTATATTATTTTCATGTTAATGCCAAATTCCTGTTCTTTTTATAAAATTTCGCACAAAAACAAGCGCAACAAGCGCATCTCTGTAAAAAAAATTAACGGAGCACTAAGCCTACCGCAATTTTATTTATTTTTTAATCCTTTAACCAAATCCATTTCATTCAGTTCATGTCGTGTTAACATGATTTTTTGCAACCCACTGAAATACCTTTGCAGACATCCAACAACATGTCAAATCATTGAAAGTCATTGCGACAGAGCAGCTCCACTCTTCAAACAGAGGTCGGTGCTTATTATCGGATGTATTAGGTTACGAAATCCGACTTTTTTATATTTATAATGTTAATGATACACTATATATACAAAAGTATGTGGACACCCCTTCAAATTAGTGCATTCAGTTATTTCAGCCACATCCGTTGCTGACAGGTGTATAAAATCCAGCACACAGCCGTAGACAAACATTAGACAAACATTGACAGTAGAATGGTCTTACTGAAGAGCTCAGTGAATTTCAACGTGGCACCGTCATAGGATGCCACCTTTCCAACAAGTCAGTTCATTAAATTTTTGCCCTGCTAGAGATGCCGCACACAAACCTAAAATCGCCATGCGCAATGCCAAGCTTTGGCTGGAGTGGTGTAAATATTTGCTGCCATTGGACTCTGGAATAGTGGAAACACGTTCTCTGGAGTGATTGTTACGCACGCCTCTATGAAGAGGGAACGCGACACCCTGCTACAACTAAACTCTCCGTGAAGTGAAAAAGGTATGGACTGTAGGTGCGAGTACAAATGACAACAAGCAGAATGTGGTACCGTTTACAAGGACTTTATTCCTTTACACGGTAATATGGGGAAAAGGGGCTGGACGGAACCAAAGCAAAGAAAGTAAATCTCAAAACCTCCCCCTCTCCTATCTTACCTGCCGACCCACTACTTACCTAATTTAGCACCACCTGGTGCCCTAACCAAAATACAGGGGGTGGTCCGCCCAGGTCTTACCTAGTGTGCCTAGACAGCGAATATGCTACGGGTATATGTATGCCCGCGGGCCTCTTGCCTAAGCACTCCCAAGGTGCCTTCCCCTTCTCCCCCTGGGAACAAATGAAACGGAATATTAAACCATTTTCAAACAAACTAACAAACGACATCAAATAAGCTCTATCTAAGCAACAAACTCACAAAATATACCAACTCTCAGCAAAATCAACCTCTAGCAAAATCTCTCAGAAAATCTCTCTACAAAAAGCTCTCTCTCCTGAACAGAACACTGGCTTTTTCTATAGCTTCTGAAGGAATGTGTAATTGGAGACAGCTGCGTCTTGACGAGGGGGCGGGGTCAGCTCTCCAATTAGCCCTGGAGTCGACCAATCAGCTGTTTGAAGGATTTCCGGAAGCCATTTCCTGAAATAAACACATGCACAAACACAAACTACAACACATAAACTGGGGAACGTAACAGTGATGAATCACGCTTCACCATCTGGCAGTCCAACGGACGGATCTTGGTTTGGCGGATGCCAGGAGAATGTCCAAATGCATAGTGCCAACTGTAAAGTTTGGTGGAGGAGGAATATTTTCATGGTTTGGACCAGACCCCTTAGTTCCAGTGAGGGGAAATCTTAATGCTGCAGCATTCAATGACATTCTAGATGATTCTGTGCTTCCAACTGTGTGGCAACAGTTTGGGGAAGGTCCTTTCCTGTTTCATTTCAAATCAAATAGTATTTGTCACATTCACTTATTTAACATATGTTATTGTGGGTGTAGCAAAATGCTTGTGTTCCTAGCTCCAACAGTACAGTAGAATAGAATACAGTATGCACATGAGTAAAGCAGTATGTAAACATTATTAAAGTGACTAGTGTTCCATTATTAAAGTGTCCAGTGATTCCATGTCTATGTATATAGGCCAGCAGCCTCTAAGGTGCAGGGTTGAGTAACTGGGTGGTAGCCGGCTAGTGATGGCTATTTAACAGTTTGATGGCCTTGAGATAGAAGCTGTTTTTCAGTCTCTGTCTCAATATTTGATGCACTTGTACTGACCTCACCTTCTAGATGATAGCGAGGTGAACATACCGTGGCTCGGGGGCCGTGCACAAAGCGAGGTCCGTACAGAAATGGTTTGTCGAGATCGCTGTGGAAAAACTTCACTGGCCCTCTAAGAGCCCTGACCTCAACCCCATCGAAAACTTTTGGGATGAATTGGAATGCCGACTGGGAGCCAACAGTGCCCGACCTCACTAACGCTCTTGTGGCTGAATGGAAGTCCCCGCAGCAATGTTCCAACATCTAGTGGAAAGCCTTCCCAGAAGAGGAGAGGCTGTTATAGCAGCAAAGGGGGGACCAACTCCACATTAAGGATTTTGGAATGAGATGTTCGACGAGCAGGTGTCCACATACCTTTGATCATGTAGTGTAAGTTAGAGAAAGACCCCACTGAACAGATTCAGAACATGAAAAATCATATTTGTAATATTGGTAAAAATGTATTTTTCATCAAAGCACGTTTTCACCCAGTCTGGGCAGAGTGAGTCGACACTCTACCATGAGGAAGACAGAGAACCTCATCTTGGCACTGGTGGTATATGCCCAAAATACACACTCTTACCAACAGTTACCAACCATACATACTTTCAATAAACCAATGAAAAAATAATACTTTTGGTTTTAATTTAAAGTTTAATGGTTTAACTTTATGTGCCATCTGTCAACTTGCAGTGAGGACAATAATACAACACACAGCGCAGGAGGTTGGTGGCACCTTAGTAGGAGAGGACGAGGTCATGGTGGCACCTTACTAGGAGAGGACGAGGTCATGGTGGCATCTTAGTAGGAGAGGACGAGGTCCTGGTGGCACCTTACTAGGAGAGGACAAGGTCATGGTGGCACCTTGATAGGAGAGGACGAGGTCATGGTAGCACCTTGCTAGGAGAGGACGAGGTCATGGTGGCACCGACCTAGGAGAGGACGAGGTCATGGTGGCACCTTACTAGGAGAGGACGAGGTCATGGTGGCACCTTACTTGGAGAGGACGAGGTCATAGTGGCACCTTGATAGGAGAGGACAAGGTCATGGTGGCACCTTGATAGGAGAGGACGAGGTCATAGTGGCACCTTGATAGGAGAGGACAAGGTCATGGTGGCACCTTGATAGGAGAGGATGAGGTCATAGTGGCACCTTAGTAGGAGAGGACGAGGTCATAGTGGCACCTTGATAGGAGAGGACGAGGTCATGGTGGCACCTTAATAGGAGAGGACGAGGTCACAGTGGCACCTTAACAGGAGAGGACGAGGTCATGGTGGCACCTTACTAGGAGAGGACGAGGTCATAGTGGCACCTTAACAGGAGAGGACGAAGTCATGGTGGCACCTTACTAAGGAGAGGACGAGGTCATGGTGGCACCTTGATAGGAGAGGACGAGGTCATGGTGGCACCTTACTAGGAGAGGACGAGGTCATGGTGGCACCTTAACAGGAGAGGACGAGGTCATGGTGGCACCTTACTAGGAGAGGACGAGGTCATGGTGGCACCTTGATAGGAGAGGACGAGGTCATGGTAGCACCTTGCTAGGAGAGGACGAGGTCATGGTGGCACCATACTAGGAGAGGACGAGGTCATGGTGGCACCTTACTAGGAGAGGACGAGGTCATGGTGGCACCTTACTTGGAGAGGACGAGGTCATAGTGGCACCTTGATAGGAGAGGACGAGGTCATGGTGGCACCTTGATAGGAGAGGATGAGGTCATAGTGGCACCTTAGTAGGAGAGGACGAGGTCATAGTGGCACCTTGATAGGAGAGGACGAGGTCATGGTGGCACCTTGATAGGAGAGGATGAGGTCATAGTGGCACCTTAGTAGGAGAGGACGAGGTCATAGTGGCACCTTGATAGGAGAGGACGAGGTCATGGTGGCACCTTAATAGGAGAGGACGAGGTCATAGTGGCACCTTAACAGGAGAGGACGAGGTCATAGTGGCACCTTAACAGGAGAGGACGAGGTCATGGTGGCACCTTACTAAGGAGAGGACGAGGTCATGGTGGCACCTTGATAGGAGAGGACGAGGTCATGGTGGCACCTTACTAGGAGAGGACGAGGTCATGGTGGCACCTTACTAGGAGAGGACGAGGTCATGGTGGCACCTTACTTGGAGAGGACGAGGTCATAGTGGCACCTTGATAGGAGAGGACGAGGTCATGGTGGCACCTTGATAGGAGAGGACGAGGTCATGGTGGCACCTTGATAGGAGAGGATGAGGTCATAGTGGCACCTTAGTAGGAGAGGACGAGGTCATAGTGGCACCTTGATAGGAGAGGACGAGGTCATGGTGGCACCTTGATAGGAGAGGATGAGTTCATAGTGGCACCTTAGTAGGAGAGGACGAGGTCATAGTGGCACCTTAATAGGAGAGGACGAGGTCATAGTGGCACCTTAACAGGAGAGGACGAGGTCATAGTGGCACCTTAACAGGAGAGGACGAGGTCATGGTGGCACCTTACTAAGGAGAGGACGAGGTCATGGTGGCACCTTGATAGGAGAGGACGAGGTCATGGTGGCACCTTACTAGGAGAGGACAAGGTCATGGTGGCACCTTACTAGGAGAGGACGAGGTCATAGTGGCACCTTAACAGGAGAGGACGAGGTCATAGTGGCACCTTAACAGGAGAGGACGAGGTCATGGTGGCACCTTACTAAGGAGAGGACGAGGTCATGGTGGCACCTTGATAGGAGAGGACGAGGTCATGGTGGCACCTTACTAGGAGAGGACAAGGTCATGGTGGCAC
Source organism: Oncorhynchus nerka (assembly GCF_034236695.1). NCBI lineage: Eukaryota > Metazoa > Chordata > Actinopteri > Salmoniformes > Salmonidae > Oncorhynchus > Oncorhynchus nerka. Next base: position 94,173,288 of record NC_088408.1, on the reverse strand, counting down.
CTTACTAGGAGAGGACAAGGTCATGGTGGCACCTTACTAGGAGAGGACGAGGTCATGGTGGCACCTTGATAGGAGAGGACGAGGTCATGGTGGCACCTTACTAGGAGAGGACGAGGTCATGGTGGCACCTTACTAGGAGAGGACGAGGTCATGGTGGCACCTTACTAGGAGAGGACGAGGTCATGGTGGCACCTTACTTGGAGAGACGAGGTCATAGTGGCACCTTGATAGGAGAGGACAAGGTCATGGTGGCACCTTGATAGGAGAGGACGAGGTCATAGTGGCACCTTGATAGGAGAGGACAAGGTCATGGTGGCACCTTGATAGGAGAGGATGAGGTCATAGTGGCACCTTAGTAGGAGAGGACGAGGTCATAGTGGCACCTTGATAGGAGAGGACGAGGTCATGGTGGCACCTTAATAGGAGAGGACGAGGTCACAGTGGCACCTTAACAGGAGAGGACGAGGTCATGGTGGCACCTTACTAGGAGAGGACGAGGTCATAGTGGCACCTTAACAGAGAGGAGGTCATGGTGGCACCTTACTAAGGAGAGGACGAGGTCATGGTGGCACCTTGATAGGAGAGGACGAGGTCATGGTGGCACCTTACTAGGAGAGGACGAGGTCATGGTGGCACCTTAACAGGAGAGGACGAGGTCATGGTGGCACCTTACTAGGAGAGGACGAGGTCATGGTGGCACCTTGATAGGAGAGGACGAGGTCATGGTGGCACCTTACTAGGAGAGGACGAGGTCATGGTGGCACCTTACTAGGAGAGGACGAGGTCATGGTGGCACCTTACTTGGAGAGGACGAGGTCATGGTGGCACCTTGATAGGAGAGGACGAGGTCATGGTGGCACCTTGATAGGAGAGGATGAGGTCATAGTGGCACCTTAGTAGGAGAGGACGAGGTCATAGTGGCACCTTGATAGGAGAGGACGAGGTCATGGTGGCACCTTGATAGGAGAGGATGAGGTCATAGTGGCACCTTAGTAGGAGAGGACGAGGTCATAGTGGCACCTTGATAGGAGAGGACGAGGTCATGGTGGCACCTTAATAGGAGAGGACGAGGTCATAGTGGCACCTTAACAGGAGAGGACGAGGTCATAGTGGCACCTTAACAGGAGAGGACGAGGTCATGGTGGCACCTTACTAAGGAGAGGACGAGGTCATGGTGGCACCTTGATAGGAGAGGACGAGGTCATGGTGGCACGAGGTCTGGTGGCACCTTACTAGGAGAGGACGAGGTCATGGTGGCACCTTACTTGGAGAGGACGAGGTCATAGTGGCACCTTGATAGGAGAGGACGAGGTCATGGTGGCACCTTGATAGGAGAGGACGAGGTCATGGTGGCACCTTGATAGGAGAGGATGAGGTCATAGTGGCACCTTAGTAGGAGAGGACGAGGTCATAGTGGCACCTTGATAGGAGAGGACGAGGTCATGGTGGCACCTTGATAGGAGAGGATGAGGTCATAGTGGCACCTTAGTAGGAGAGGACGAGGTCATAGTGGCACCTTGATAGGAGAGGACGAGGTCATGGTGGCACCTTAATAGGAGAGGACGAGGTCATAGTGGCACCTTAACAGGAGAGGACGAGGTCATAGTGGCACCTTAACAGGAGAGGACGAGGTCATGGTGGCACCTTACTAAGGAGAGGACGAGGTCATGGTGGCACCTTGATAGGAGAGGATGAGGTCATGGTGGCACCTTACTAGGAGAGGACAAGGTCATGGTGGCACCTTACTAGGAGAGGACAAGGTCATGGTGGCACCTTACTCGGAGAGGACGAGGTCATGGTGGCACCTTGATAGGAGAGGACGAGGGCATGGTGGCACCTTGATAGGAGAGGACGAGGTCATAGTGGCACCTTGATAGGAGAGGACGAGGTCATGGTGGCACCTTAATAGGAGAGGACGAGGTCATAGTGGCACCTTAACAGGAGAGGCACCTTAACAGGAGAGGACGAGGTCATAGTGGCACCTTAACAGGAGAGGACGAGGTCATGGTGGCACCTTACTAGGAGAGGACGAGGTCATGGTGGCGAGGTCATGGTGGCACCTTACTAGGAGAGGAGGAGGTCATGGTGGCACCTTACTAGGAGAGGACAAGGTCACGGAGAGGACGAGGTCATGGTGGCACCTTACTAGGAGAGGACGAGGTCATGGTGGCACCTTACTAGGAGAGGACGAGTCATGGTGGCACCTTACTAGGAGAGGACGAGGTCATAGTGGCACCTTAACAGGAGAGGACGAGGTCATGGTGGCACCTTACTCGGAGAGGACGAGGTCAAGGTGGCACCTTACTAGGAGAGGACGAGGTCATGGTGGCACCTTGATAAGAGAGGGCGAGGTCATGGTAGCACCTTGCTAGGAGAGGACGAGGTCATGGTGGCACCTTACTAGGAGAGGACGAGGTCATGGTGGCACCTTACTAGGAGAGGACGAGGTCATGGTGGCACCTTGATAGGAGAGGATGAGGTCATAGTGGTACCTTGATAGGAGAGGACGAGGTCATGGTGGCACCTTGATAGGAGAGGACGAGGTCATGGTGGCACCTTGATAGGAGAGGACGAGGTCATGGTGGCACCTTAGTAGGAGAGGACGAGGTCATAGTGGCACCTTGATAGGAGAGGACGAGGTCATGGTGGCACCTTAATAGGAGAGGACGAGGTCATAGTGGCACCTTAACAGGAGAGGACGAGGTCATGGTGGCACCTTACTAGGAGAGGACGAGGTCATAGTGGCACCTTAACAGGAGAGGACGAGGTCATGGTGGCACCTTACTCGGAGAGGACGAGGTCAAGGTGGCACCTTACTAGGAGAGGACGAGGTCATGGTGGCACCTTACTAGGAGAGGATGAGGTCATGGTGGCACCTTACTCGGAGAGGACGAGGTCAAGGTGGCACCTTACTAGGAGAGGACGAGGTCATGGTGGCACCTTACTAGGAGAGGACGAGGTCATGGTGGCACCTTACTAGGAGAGGACGAGGTCATGGTGGCACCTTGATAGGAGAGGACGAGGTCATGGTGGCACCTTACTAGGAGAGGACGGGGTCATAGTGGCACCTTACTAGGAGAGGATGGGGTCATGGTGGCACCTTACTAGGAGAGGACGAGGTCATGGTGGCACCTTACTAGGAGAGGACGAGGTCATGGTGGCACCTTACTAGGAGAGGACGAGGTCATGGTGACACCTTAACAGGAGAGAACGAGGTCATAGTGGCACCTTGATAGGAGAGGACGAGGTCATGGAGGCACCTTGATAGGAGAGGACGAGGTCATAGTTGCACCTTAACAGGAGAGGACGAGGTCATGGTGGCACCTTACTAGGAGAGGACGAGGTCATGGTGGCACCTTACTAGGAGAGGACGGGGTCATAGTGGCACCTTACTAGGAGAGGACAGGGTCATAGTGGCACCTTACTAGGAGAGGACGAGGTCATGGTGGCACCTTACTAGGAGAGGACGAGGTCATGGTGGCACCTTGATAGGAGAGGACGAGGTCATAGTGGCACCTTGATAGGAGAGGACGAGGTCATGGAGGCACCTTGATAGGAGAGGACGAGGTCATAGTTGCACCTTAACAGGAGAGGACGAGGTCATGGTGGCACCTTACTAGGAGAGGACGAGGTCATGGTGGCACCTTACTAGGAGAGGATGGGGTCATAGTGGCACCTTACTAGGAGAGGACAGGGTCATAGTGGCACCTTACTAGAGAGAGAACGAGGTCATGGTGGCACCTTACTAGGAGAGGACGAGGTCATGGTGGCACCTTACTAGGAGAGGACGAGGTCATGGTGGCACCTTGATAGGAGAGGACGAAGTCATGGTGGCACCTTACTAGGAGAGGACGGGGTCATAGTGGCACCTTACTAGGAGAGGATGGAGTCATGGTGGCACCTTACTAGGAGAGGACGAGGTCATGGTGGCACCTTGATAGGAGAGGACGAGGTCATGGTGGCACCATAGGAGAGGACAGGGTTATAGTGGCACCTTACTAGGAGAGGACGGGGTCATGGTGGCACCTTACTAGGAGAGGACAGGGTCATAGTGGCACCTTACTAGGAGAGGACGAGGTCATGGTGGCACCTTACTAGGAGAGGATGGGTCATAGTGGCACCTTACTAGGAGAGGACAGGGTTATAGTGGCACCTTACTAGGAGAGGACGAGGTCATGGTGGCACCTTACTAGGAGAGGACGGGGTCATAGTGGCACCTTACTAGGAGAGGACAGGGTTATAGTGGCACCTTACTAGGAGAGGACGAGGTCATGGTGGCACCTTACTAGGAGAGGACGGGGTCATAGTGGCACCTTACTAGGAGAGGCACCTAGTGGCACCTTACTAGGAGAGGACAGGGTTATAGTGGCACCTTACTAGGAGAGGACAGGGTCATGGTGGCACCTTGATATGAGAGGATGAGGTCATAGTTGCACCTTAGTAGGAGAGGACGAGGTCATAGTGGCACCTTGATAGGAGAGGACGAGGTCATGGTGGCACCTTAATAGGAGAGGACGAGGTCATAGTGGCACCTTAACAGGAGAGGACGAGGTCATGGTGGCACCTTACTAGGAGAGGACGAGGTCATAGTGGCACCTTAACAGGAGAGGACGAGGTCATGGTGGCACCTTACTAGGAGAGGACGAGGTCATGGTGGCACCTTGATAGGAGAGGACGAGGTCATGGTGGCACCTTACTAGGAGAGGACGAGGTCATGGTGGCACCTTACTAGGAGAGGACGAGGTCATGGTGACACCTTAACAGGAGAGAACGAGGTCATAGTGGCACCTTGATAGGAGAGGACGAGGTCATGGAGGCACCTTGATAGGAGAGGACGAGGTCATAGTTGCACCTTAACAGGAGAGGACGAGGTCATGGTGGCACCTTACTAGGAGAGGACGAGGTCATGGTGGCACCTTACTAGGAGAGGACGGGGTCATAGTGGCACCTTACTAGGAGAGGACAGGGTCATAGTGGCACCTTACTAGGAGAGGACGAGGTCATGGTGGCACCTTACTAGGAGAGGACGAGGTCATGGTGGCACCTTGATAGGAGAGGACGAGGTCATGGTGGCACCTTGATAGGAGAGGACGAGGTCATGGAGGCACCTTGATAGGAGTGGACGAGGTCATGGTGCACCTTAACAGGAGAGGACGAGGTCATGGTGGCACCTTACTAGGAGAGGACGAGGTCATGGTGGCACCTTACTAGGAGAGGATGGGGTCATAGTGGCACCTTACTAGGAGAGGACAGGGTCATAGTGGCACCTTACTATGAGAGAACGAGGTCATGGTGGCACCTTACTAGGAGAGGACGAGGTCATGGTGGCACCTTACTAGGAGAGGACGAGGTCATGGTGGCAACTTGATAGGAGAGGACGAAGTCATGGTGGCACCTTACTAGGAGAGGACGGGGTCATAGTGGCACCTTACTAGGAGAGGATGGAGTCATGGTGGCACCTTACTAGGAGAGGACGAGGTCATGGTGGCACCTTGATAGGAGAGGACGAGGTCATGGTGGCACCTTACTAGGAGAGGACAGGGTTATAGTGGCACCTTACTAGGAGAGGACGGGGTCATGGTGGCACCTTACTAGGAGAGGACAGGGTTATAGTGGCACCTTACTAGGAGAGGACGAGGTCATGGTGGCACCTTACTAGGAGAGGATGGGTCATAGTGGCACCTTACTAGGAGAGGACAGGGTTATAGTGGCACCTTACTAGGAGAGGACGAGGTCATGGTGGCACCTTACTAGGAGAGGACGGGGTCATAGTGGCACCTTACTAGGAGAGGACAGGGTTATAGTGGCACCTTACTAGGAGAGGACGAGGTCATGGTGGCACCTTACTAGGAGAGGACGGGGTCATAGTGGCACCTTACTAGGAGAGGACGGGGTCATAGTGGCACCTTACTAGGAGAGGACAGGGTTATAGTGGCACCTTACTAGGAGAGGACAGGGTCATGGTGGCACCTTGATATGAGAGGATGAGGTCATAGTTGCACCTTAGTAGGAGAGGACGAGGTCATAGTGGCACCTTGATAGGAGAGGACGAGGTCATGGTGGCACCTTAATAGGAGAGGACGAGGTCATAGTGGCACCTTAACAGGAGAGGACGAGGTCATGGTGGCACCTTACTAGGAGAGGACGAGGTCATAGTGGCACCTTAACAGGAGAGGACGAGGTCATGGTGGCACCTTACTAGGTCATGGTGGCACCTTGACTAGGAGAGGACGAGGTCATGGTGGCACCTTACTAGGAGAGGACGAGGTCATGGTGGCACCTTACTAGGGAGGACAAGGTCATGGTGGCACCTTACTCGGAGAGGACGAGGTCATGGTGGCACCTTACTAGGAGAGGACGAGGTCATAGTGGCACCTTGATAGGAGAGGACGAGGTCATGGTGGCACCTTGATAGGAGAGGACGAGGTCATAGTGGCACCTTGAAAGGAGAGGACGAGGTCATGGTGGCACCTTGATAGGAGAGGATGAGGTCATAGTGGCACCTTAGTAGGAGAGGACGAGGTCATAGTGGCACCTTGATAGGAGAGGACGAGGTCATGGAGGCACCTTGATAGGAGAGGACGAGGTCATAGTTGCACCTTAACAGGAGAGGACGAGGTCATGGTGGCACCTTACTAGGAGAGGACGAGGTCATGGTGGCACCTTACTAGGAGAGGACGGGGTCATAGTGGCACCTTACTAGGAGAGGACAGGGTCATAGTGGCACCTTACTAGGAGAGGACGAGGTCATGGTGGCACCTTACTAGGAGAGGACGAGGTCATGGTGGCACCTTGATAGGAGAGGACGAGGTCATAGTGGCACCTTGATAGGAGAGGACGAGGTGATGGAGGCACCTTGATAGGAGAGGACGAGGTCATAGTTGCACCTTAACAGGAGAGGACGAGGTCATGGTGGCACCTTACTATGAGAGGACGAGGTCATGGTGGCACCTTACTAGGAGAGGACGGGGTCATGGTGGCACCTTACTAGGAGAGGACAGGGTCATAGTGGCACCTTACTAGAGGACGAGGTCATAGTTGCACCTTAACAGGAGAGGACGAGGTCATGGTGGCACCTTACTATGAGAGGACGAGGTCATGGTGGCACCTTACTAGGAGAGGACGAAGTCATGGTGGCACCTTACTAGGAGAGGACGGGGTCATAGTGGCACCTTACTAGAAGAGGATGGGGTCATGGTGGCACCTTACTAGGAGAGGACGAGGTCATGGTGGCACCTTGATAGGAGAGGACGAGGTCATGGTGGCACCTTACTAGGAGAGGACGAGGTCATGGTGGCACCTTGATAGGAGAGGACGAGGTCATAGTGGCACCACCTTAGGACGGGGTCATGGTGGCACCTTACTAGGAGAGGACAGGGTCATAGTGGCACCTTACTAGGAGAGGACGAGGTCATGGTGGCACCTTACTAGGAGAGGATGGGAGTGGCACCTTACTAGGAGAGGTCATGGTGGCACCTTACTAGGAGAGGACGAGGTCATGGTGGCACCTTACTAGGAGAGGACGAGGTCATGGTGGCACCTTACTAGGAGAGGACGAGGTCATGGTGGCACCTTACTAGGAGAGGACGAGGTCATGGTGGCACCTTACTAGGAGAGGACGAGGTCATGGTGGCACCTTACTAGGAGAGGACGAGGTCATGGTGGCACCTTGATAGGAGAGGACGAGGTCATGGTGGCACCTTACTAGGAGAGGACGGGGTCATAGTGGCACCTTACTAGGAGAGGATGGGGTCATGGTGGCACCTTACTAGGAGAGGACGAGGTCATGGTGGCACCTTACTAGGAGAGGACGAGGTCATGGTGGCACCTTACTAGGAGAGGACGAGGTCATGGTGACACCTTAACAGGAGAGAACGAGGTCATAGTGGCACCTTGATAGGAGAGGACGAGGTCATGGAGGCACCTTGATAGGAGAGGACGAGGTCATAGTTGCACCTTAACAGGAGAGGACGAGGTCATGGTGGCACCTTACTAGGAGAGGACGAGGTCATGGTGGCACCTTACTAGGAGAGGACGGGGTCATAGTGGCACCTTACTAGGAGAGGACAGGGTCATAGTGGCACCTTACTAGGAGAGGACGAGGTCATGGTGGCACCTTACTAGGAGAGGACGGGGTCATAGTGGCACCTTGATAGGAGAGGACGAGGTCATGGTAGCACCTTGCTAGGAGAGGACGAGGTCATGGTGGCACCTTGATAGGAGTAGTCATAGTTGCACCTTAACAGGAGAGGACGAGGTCATGGTGGCACCTTACTAGGAGAGGACGAGGTCATGGTGGCACCTTACTAGGAGAGGATGGGGTCATAGTGGCACCTTACTAGGAGAGGACAGGGTCATAGTGGCACCTTACTATGAGAGACGAGGTCATGGTGGCACCTTACTAGGAGAGGACGAGGTCATGGTGGCACCTTACTAGGAGAGGACGAGGTCATGGTGGCACCTTGATAGGAGAGGACGAGAAGTCATGGTGGCACCTTACTAGGAGAGGACGGGGTCATAGTGGCACCTTACTAGGAGAGGATGGGGTCATGGTGGCACCTTACTAGGAGAGGACGAGGTCATGGTGGCACCTTGATAGGAGAGGACGAGGTCATGGTGGCACCTTACTAGGAGAGGACAGGGTCATAGTGGCACCTTACTAGGATAGGACGGGGTCATGGTGGCACCTTACTAGGAGAGGAAAGGGTCATAGTGGCACCTTACTAGGAGAGGACGAGGTCATGGTGGCTAGGAGAGGATGGGTCATAGTGGCACCTTACTAGGAGAGGACAGGGTTATAGTGGCACCTTACTAGGAGAGGACGAGGTCATGGTGGCACCTTACTAGGAGAGGACGGGGTCATAGTGGCACCTTACTAGGAGAGGACAGGGTTATAGTGGCACCTTACTAGGAGAGGACGAGGTCATGGTGGCACCTTACTAGGAGAGGACGGGGTCATAGTGGCACCTTACTAGGAGAGGACGGGTCATAGTGGCACCTTACTAGGAGAGGACAGGGTTATAGTGGCACCTTACTAGGAGAGGACAGGGTCATGGTGGCACCTTGATATGAGAGGATGAGGGCACCTTAGTAGGAGAGGACGAGGTCATAGTGGCACCTTGATAGGAGAGGACGAGGTCATGGTGGCACCTTAATAGGAGAGGACGAGGTCATGGTGGCACCTTACTAGGAGAGGACGAGGTCATAGTGGCACCTTACTAGGAGAGGACAAGGTCATAGTGGCACCTTAACAGGAGAGGACGAGGTCATGGTGGCACCTTACTAAGGAGAGGACGAGGTCATGGTGGCACCTTGATAGGAGAGGACGAGGTCATGGTGGCACCTTACTAGGAGAGGACGAGGTCATGGTGGCACCTTAGTAGGAGAGGACGAGGTCATAGTGGCACCTTGATAGGAGAGGACGAGGTCATGGTGGCTTAATAGGAGAGGACGAGGTCATGGTGGCACCTTACTAGGAGAGGACAAGGTCATGGTGGCACCTTACTCGGAGAGGACGAGGTCATAGTGGCACCTTAACAGGAGAGGACGAGGTCATGGTGGCACCTTACTAGGAGAGGACGAGGTCATGGTGGCACCTTACTAGGAGAGGACGAGGTCATGGTGGCACCTTACTAGGAGAGGAGGAGGTCATGGTGGCACCTTACTCGGAGAGGACGAGGTCAAGGTGGCACCTTACTAGGAGAGGACGAGGTCATGGTGGCACCTTACTAGGAGAGGACGAGGTCATGGTGGCACCTTACTAGGAGAGGACGAGGTCATGGTGGCACCTTGATAGGAGAGGACGAGGTCATGGTGGCACCTTACTAGGAGAGGACGGGGTCATAGTGGCACCTTACTAGGAGAGGACGGGGTCATGGTGGCACCTTACTAGGAGAGGACGAGGTCATGGTGGCACCTTACTAGGAGAGGACGAGGTCATGGTGGCACCTTACTAGGAGAGGACGAGGTCATGGTGACACCTTAACAGGAGAGAACGAGGTCATAGTGGCACCTTGATAGGAGAGGACGAGGTCATGGAGGCACCTTGATAGGAGAGGACGAGGTCATAGTTGCACCTTAACAGGAGAGGACGAGGTCATGGTGGCACCTTACTAGGAGAGGACGAGGTCATGGTGGCACCTTACTAGGAGAGGACGGGGTCATAGTGGCACCTTACTAGGAGAGGACAGGGTCATAGTGGCACCTTACTAGGAGAGGACGAGGTCATGGTGGCACCTTACTAGGAGAGGACGAGGTCATGGTGGCACCTTGATAGAGAGGACGAGGTCATAGTGGCACCTTGATAGGAGAGGACGAGGTCATGGAGGCACCTTGATAGGAGTGGACGAGGTCATAGTTGCACCTTAACAGGAGAGGACGAGGTCATGGTGGCACCTTACTAGGAGAGGACGAGGTCATGGTGGCACCTTACTAGGAGAGGATGGGGTCATAGTGGCACCTTACTAGGAGAGGACAGGGTCATAGTGGCACCTTACTAGAGAGAACGAGGTCATGGTGGCACCTTACTAGGAGAGGACGAGGTCATGGTGGCACCTTACTAGGAGAGGACGAGGTCATGGTGGCACCTTGATAGGAGAGGACGAGGTCATGGTGGCACCTTACTAGGAGAGGACGGGGTCATAGTGGCACCTTACTAGGAGAGGATGGGGTCATGGTGGCACCTTACTAGGAGAGGACGAGGTCATGGTGGCACCTTGATAGGAGAGGACGAGGTCATGGTGGCACCTTACTAGGAGAGGACAGGGTTATAGTGGCACCTTACTAGGAGAGGACGGGGTCATGGTGGCACCTTACTAGGAGAGGACAGGGTTATAGTGGCACCTTACTAGGAGAGGACGAGGTCATGGTGGCACCTTACTAGGAGAGGATGGGTCATAGTGGCACCTTACTAGGAGAGGACAGGGTTATAGTGGCACCTTACTAGGAGAGGACGAGGTCATAGTGGCACCTTAACAGGAGAGGACGAGGTCATGGTGGCACCTTACTAAGGAGAGGACGAGGTCATGGTGGCACCTTGATAGGAGAGGACGAGGTCATGGTGGCACCTTGAGGAGAGGACGAGGTCATAGTGGCACCTTACTAGGAGAGGACGAGGTCATGGTGGCACCTTACTAGGAGAGGACGAGGTCATGGTGGCACCTTGATAGGAGAGGACGAGGTCATGGTGGCACCTTACTAGGAGAGGACGAGGTCATGGTGGCACCTTACTAGGAGAGGACAAGGTCATGGTGGCACCTTACTAGGAGAGGACGAGGTCATGGTGGCACCTTACTAGGAGAGGACGAGGTCATAGTGGCACCTTGATAGGAGAGGACGAGGTCATGGTGGCACCTTGATAGGAGAGGACGAGGTCATAGTGGCACCTTGACTAGGAGAGGACGAGGTCATGGTGGCACCTTGATAGGAGAGGATGAGGTCAGGACGAGGTCATAGTGGCACCTTGATAGGAGAGGACGAGGTCATGGAGTGGCACCTTGATAGGAGAGGACGAGGTCATGGTGGCACCTTAACAGGAGAGGACGAGGTCATGGTGGCACCTTACTAGGGAGAGGACGAGGTCATGGTGGCACCTTACTAGGAGAGGACGAGGTCATGGTGGCACCTTACTAGGGAGAGGACAGGGTCATAGTGGCACCTTACTAGGAGAGGACGAGGTCATGGTGGCACCTTACTAGGAGAGGACGAGGTCATGGTGGCACCTTGATAGGAGAGGACGAGGTCATGGTGGCACCTTGATAGGAGAGGACGAGGTCATGGTGGCACCTTGTGGCAGGTCATAGTGGCACCTTGATAGGAGAGGACGAGGTCATGGTGGCACCTTACTAGGAGAGGACGAGGTCATGGTGGCACCTTACTAGGAGAGGATGGGGTCATGGTGGCACCTTACTAGGAGAGGACAGGGTCATAGTGGCACCTTACTAGGAGAGGACGAGGTCATGGTGGCACCTTACTAGGAGAGGACGAGGTCATGGTGGCACCTTGATAGGAGAGGACGAGGTCATGGTGGCACCTTGATCAGGTCATGGTGGCACCTTACTAGGAGAGGACGGGGTCATAGTGGCACCTTACTAGGAGAGGACGAGGTCATGGTGGCACCTTACTAGGAGAGGACGAGGTCATGGTGGCACCTTGATAGGACAGGACGAGGTCATGTTGGCACCGAGGTCATGGTGGCACCTTAACAGGAGAGGAGGGAGTGGCACCTTACTAGGAGAGGACGGGGTCATGGTGGCACCTTACTAGGAGAGGACAGGGTCATAGTGGCACCTTACTAGGAGAGGACGAGGGTCATGGGGTGGCACCTTACTAGGAGAGGACAGGGTTATAGTGGCACCTTACTCAGGTCATGGTGGCACCTTACTAGGAGAGGACGGGGTCATAGTGGCACCTTACTAGGAGAGGACAGGGTTATAGTGGCACCTTACTAGGAGAGGACGAGGTCATGGTGGCACCTTGATAAGAGAGGGCGAGGTCATGGTAGCACCTTGCTAGGAGAGGACGAGGTCATGGTGGCACCTTACTAGGAGAGGACGAGGTCATGGTGGCACCTTACTAGGAGAGGACGAGGTCATGGTGGCACCTTGATAGGAGAGGATGAGGTCATAGTGGTACCTTGATAGGAGAGGACGAGGTCATGGTGGCACCTTGATAGGAGAGGACGAGGTCATGGTGGCACCTTGATAGGAGAGGACGAGGTCATGGTGGCACCTTAGTAGGAGAGGACGAGGTCATAGTGGCACCTTGATAGGAGAGGACGAGGTCATGGTGGCACCTTAATAGGAGAGGACGAGGTCATAGTGGCACCTTAACAGGAGAGGACGAGGTCATGGTGGCACCTTACTAGGAGAGGACGAGGTCATAGTGGCACCTTAACAGGAGAGGACGAGGTCATGGTGGCACCTTACTAGGAGAGGGACGAGGTCATGGTGGCACCTTACACGAGGTCATGGTGGCACCTTACTAGGAGAGGACGAGGTCATGGTGGCACCTTACTAGGAGAGGACGAGGTCAAGGTGGCAGGACGAGGTCATGGTGGCACCTTACTAGGAGAGGACGAGGTCATGGTGGCACCTTACTAGGAGAGGACGAGGTCATGGTGGCACCTTGACTAGGAGAGGACGAGGTCATGGTGGCACCTTACTAGGAGAGGACGGGGTCATGGTGGCACCTTACTAGGAGAGGACGGGGTCATGGTGGCACCTTACTAGGAGAGGACGAGGTCATGGTGGCACCTTACTAGGAGAGGACGAGGTCATGGTGGCACCTTACTAGGAGAGGACGAGGTCATGGTGGCACCTTAACAGGAGAGAACGAGGTCATAGTGGCACCTTGATAGGAGAGGACGAGGTCATGGAGGCACCTTGATAGGAGAGGACGAGGTCATAGTTGCACCTTAACAGGAGAGGACGAGGTCATGGTGGCACCTTACTAGGAGAGGACGAGGTCATGGTGGCACCTTACTAGGAGAGGACGGGTCATAGTGGCACCTTACTAGGAGAGGACAGGGTCATAGTGGCACCTTACTAGGAGAGGACGAGGTCATGGTGGCACCTTACTAGGAGAGGACGAGGTCATGGTGGCACCTTGATAGGAGAGGACGAGGTCATAGTGGCACCTTGATAGGAGAGGACGAGGTCATGGAGGCACCTTGATAGGAGTGGACGAGGTCATAGTTGCACCTTAACAGGAGAGGACGAGGTCATGGTGGCACCTTACTAGGAGAGGACGAGGTCATGGTGGCACCTTACTAGGAGAGGATGGGGTCATAGTGGCACCTTACTAGGAGAGGACAGGGTCATAGTGGCACCTTACTAGGAGAGGACGAGGTCATGGTGGCACCTTACTAGGAGAGGACGAGGTCATGGTGGCACCTTACTAGGAGAGGACGAGGTCATGGTGGCAACTTGTCAGTCATGGTGGCACCTTACTACTTAATAGGGGTCATAGTGGCACCTTACTAGGAGAGGATGGGGTCATGGTGGCACCTTACTAGGAGAGGACGAGGTCATGGTGGCACCTTGATAGGAGAGGACGAGGTCATGGTCACTAGGAGAGGACAGGGTTATGGTGGCACCTTACTAGGAGAGGACGAGGTCATGGTGGCACCTTACTAGGAGAGGACGAGGTCATAGTGGCACCTTACTAGGAGAGGACGAGGTCATGGTGGCACCTTACTAGGAGAGGATGGGTCATAGTGGCACCTTACTAGGAGAGGACAGGGTTATAGTGGCACCTTACTAGGAGAGGACGAGGTCATGGTGGCACCTTACTAGGAGAGGACGAGGTCATGGTGGCACCTTACTAGGAGAGGATAGTGGTCATGAGGTCATGGTGGCACCTTACTAGGAGAGGACGGGGTCATAGTGGCACCTTACTAGGAGAGGACGAGGTCATGGTGGCACCTTACTAGGAGAGGACGAGGTCATGGTGGCACCTTACTAGGAGAGGGACGAGGTCATGGTGGCACCTTACTAGGAGAGGACGAGGTCATGGTGGCACCTTGATAGGAGAGGACGAGGTCATGGTGGCACCTTACTAGGGAGGACGGGGTCATAGTGGCACCTTACTAGGAGAGGACGGGGTCATGGTGGCACCTTACTAGGAGAGGACGAGGTCATGGTGGCACCTTACTAGGAGAGGACGAGGTCATGGTGGCACCTTACTAGGAGAGGACGAGGTCATGGTGACACCTTAACAGGAGAGAACGAGGTCATAGTGGCACCTTGATAGGAGAGGACGAGGTCATGGAGGCACCTTGATAGGAGAGGACGAGGTCATAGTTGCACCTTAACAGGAGAGGACGAGGTCATGGTGGCACCTTACTAGGAGAGGACGAGGTCATGGTGGCACCTTACTAGGAAGGACGGGGTCATAGTGGCACCTTACTAGGAGAGGACAGGGTCATAGTGGCACCTTACTAGGAGAGGACGAGGTCATGGTGGCACCTTACTAGGAGAGGACGAGGTCATGGTGGCACCTTGATAGGAGAGGACGAGGTCATAGTGGCACCTTGATAGGAGAGGACGAGGTCATGGAGGCACCTTGATAGGAGTGGACGAGGTCATAGTTGCACCTTAACAGGAGAGGACGAGGTCATGGTGGCACCTTACTAGGAGAGGACGAGGTCATGGTGGCACCTTACTAGGAGAGGATGGGGTCATAGTGGCACCTTACTAGGAGAGGACAGGGTCATAGTGGCACCTTACTATGAGAGAACGAGGTCATGGTGGCACCTTACTAGGAGAGGACGAGGTCATGGTGGCACCTTACTAGGAGAGGACGAGGTCATGGTGGCACCTTGATAGGAGAGGACGAAGTCATGGTGGCACCTTACTAGGAGAGGACGGGGTCATAGTGGCACCTTACTAGAAGAGGATGGGGTCATGGTGGCACCTTACTAGGAGGTCATGGTGGCACCTTGATAGGAGAGGACGAGGTCATGGTGGCACCTTACTAGGAGAGGACAGGGTCATGGTGGCACCTTACTAGGAGAGGACGGGGTCATGGTGGCACCTTACAGTGGCACCTTACTAGGAGAGGACGAGGTCATGGTGGCACCTTACTAGGAGAGGATGGGTCATAGTGGCACCTTACTAGGACAGGGAGTGGCACCTTACTAGGAGAGGACGAGGTCATGGTGGCACCTTACTAGGAGAGGACGGGGTCATAGTGGCACCTTACTAGGAGAGGACAGGGTTATAGTGGCACCTTACTAGGAGAGGACGAGGTCATGGTGGCACCTTACTAGGAGAGGACGGGGTCATAGTGGCACCTTACTAGGAGAGGACGGGGTCATAGTGGCACCTTACTAGGAGAGGACAGGGTTATAGTGGCACCTTACTAGGAGAGGACAGGGTCATGGTGGCACCTTGATATGAGAGGATGAGGTCATAGTTGCACCTTAGTAGGAGAGGACGAGGTCATAGTGGCACCTTGATAGGAGAGGACGAGGTCATGGTGGCACCTTAATAGGAGAGGACGAGGTCATAGTGGCACCTTAACAGGAGAGGACGAGGTCATGGTGGCACCTTACTAGGAGAGGACGAGGTCATAGTGGCACCTTAACAGGAGAGGACGAGGTCATGGTGGCACCTTACTAGGAGAGGACGAGGTCATGGTGGCACCTTGATAGGAGAGGACGAGGTCATGGTGGCACCTTACTAGGAGAGGACAGGTCATGGTGGCACCTTACTAGGAGAGGACGAGGTCATGGTGGCACCTTACTAGGAGAGGACGAGGTCATGGTGGTCATAGGGTGGCACCTTAACAGGAGAGGACGAGGTCATGGTGGCACCTTACTAGGAGAGGGAGGTCATAGTGGCACCTTACTAGGAGAGGACGAGGTCATGGTGGCACCTTACTCGGAGAGGACGAGGTCAAGGTGGCACCTTACTAGGAGAGGACGAGGTCATGGTGGCACCTTACTAGGAGAGGACGAGGTCATGGTGGCACCTTACTAGGAGAGGACGAGGTCATGGTGGCACCTTACTAGGAGAGGACGAGGTCATGGTGGCACCTTACTAGGAGAGGACGAGGTCATGGTGGCACCTTGATAGGAGAGGACGAGGTCATGGTGGCACCTTACTAGGAGAGGACGAGGTCATGGTGGCACCTTACTAGAGAGGACGGGGTCATGGTGGTGGCACCTTACTAGGAGAGGACGAGGTCATGGTGGCACCTTACTAGGAGAGGACGAGGTCATGGTGGCACCTTGACTAGGAGAGGACGAGGTCATGGTGGCACCTTTGATAGGAGAGAACGAGGTCATAGTGGCACCTTGATAGGAGAGGACGAGGTCATGGAGGCACCTTGTGGCAGGTCATAGTTGCACCTTAACAGGAGAGGACGAGGTCATGGTGGCACCTTACTAGGAGAGGACGAGGTCATGGTGGCACCTTACTAGGAGAGGACGGGGTCATAGTGGCACCTTACTAGGAGAGGACAGGGTCATAGTGGCACCTTACTAGGAGAGGACGAGGTCATGGTGGCACCTTACTAGGAGAGGACGAGGTCATGGTGGCACCTTGATAGGAGAGGACGAGGTCATAGTGGCACCTTGATAGGAGAGGACGAGGTCATGGAGGCACCTTGATAGGAGTGGACGAGGTCATAGTTGCACCTTAACAGGAGAGGACGAGGTCATGGTGGCACCTTACTAGGAGAGGACGAGGTCATGGTGGCACCTTACTAGGAGAGGATGGGGTCATAGTGGCACCTTACTAGGAGAGGACAGGGTCATAGTGGCACCTTACTATGAGAGAACGAGGTCATGGTGGCACCTTACTAGGAGAGGACGAGGTCATGGTGGCACCTTACTAGGAGAGGACGAGGTCATGGTGGCAACTTGATAGGAGAGGACGAAGTCATGGTGGCACCTTACTAGGAGAGGACGGGGTCATAGTGGCACCTTACTAGGAGAGGATGGGGTCATGGTGGCACCTTACTAGGAGAGGACGAGGTCATGGTGGCACCTTGATAGGAGAGGACGAGGTCATGGTGGCACCTTACTAGGAGAGGACAGGGTTATAGTGGCACCTTACTAGGAGAGGACGGGGTCATGGTGGCACCTTACTAGGAGAGGACAGGGTTATAGTGGCACCTTACTAGGAGAGGACGAGGTCATGGTGGCACCTTACTAGGAGAGGATGGGAGTGGCACCTTACTAGGAGAGGACAGGGTTATAGTGGCACCTTACTAGGAGAGGACGAGGTCATGGTGGCACCTTACTAGGAGAGGACGGGGTCATAGTGGCACCTTACTAGGAGAGGACAGGGTTATAGTGGCACCTTACTAGGAGAGGACGAGGTCATGGTGGCACCTTACTAGGAGAGGACGGGGTCATAGTGGCACCTTACTAGGAGAGGACGGGGTCATAGTGGCACCTTACTAGGAGAGGACAGGGTTATAGTGGCACCTTACTAGGAGAGGACAGGGTCATGGTGGCACCTTGATATGAGAGGATGAGGTCATAGTTGCACCTTAGTAGGAGAGGACGAGGTCATAGTGGCACCTTGATAGGAGAGGACGAGGTCATGGTGGCACCTTAATAGGAGAGGACGAGGTCATAGTGGCACCTTAACAGGAGAGGACGAGGTCATGGTGGCACCTTACTAGGAGAGGACGAGGTCATAGTGGCACCTTAACAGGAGAGGACGAGGTCATGGTGGCACCTTACTAAGGAGAGGACGAGGTCATGGTGGCACCTTGATAGGAGAGGACGAGGTCATGGTGGCACCTTACTAGGAGAGGACGAGGTCATGGTGGCACCTTACTAGGTGAGGACAAGGTCATGGTGGCACCTTACTCGGAGAGGACGAGGTCATGGTGGCACCTTACTAGGAGAGGACGAGGTCATAGTGGCACCTTGATAGGAGAGGACGAGGTCATGGTGGCACCTTGATAGGAGAGGACGAGGTCATAGTGGCACCTTGAAAGGAGAGGACGAGGTCATGGTGGCACCTTGATAGGAGAGGATGAGGTCATAGTGGCACCTTAGTAGGAGAGGACGAGGTCATAGTGGCACCTTGATAGGAGAGGACGAGGTCATGGTGGCACCTTAATAGTAGAGGACGAGGTCATAGTGGCACCTTAACAGGAGAGGACGAGGTCATGGTGGCACCTTACTAAGGAGAGGACGAGGTCATGGTGGCACCTTGATAGGAGAGGACGAGGTCATGGTGGCACCTTACTAGGAGAGGACGAGGTCATGGTGGCACCTTACTAGGAGAGGACGAGGTCATGGTGACACCTTAACAGGAGAGAACGAGGTCATAGTGGCACCTTGATAGGAGAGGACGAGGTCATGGAGGCACCTTGATAGGAGAGGACGAGGTCATAGTTGCACCTTAACAGGAGAGGACGAGGTCATGGTGGCACCTTACTAGGAGAGGACGAGGTCATGGTGGCACCTTACTAGGAGAGGACGGGGTCATAGTGGCACCTTACTAGGAGAGGACAGGGTCATAGTGGCACCTTACTAGGAGAGGACGAGGTCATGGTGGCACCTTACTAGGAGAGGACGAGGTCATGGTGGCACCTTGATAGGAGAGGACGAGGTCATAGTGGCACCTTGATAGGAGAGGACGAGGTCATGGAGGCACCTTGATAGGAGTGGACGAGGTCATAGTTGCACCTTAACAGGAGAGGACGAGGTCATGGTGGCACCTTACTAGGAGAGGACGAGGTCATGGTGGCACCTTACTAGGAGAGGATGGGGTCATAGTGGCACCTTACTAGGAGAGGACAGGGTCATAGTGGCACCTTACTATGAGAGAACGAGGTCATGGTGGCACCTTACTAGGAGAGGACGAGGTCATGGTGGCACCTTACTAGGAGAGGACGAGGTCATGGTGGCAACTTGATAGGAGAGGACGAAGTCATGGTGGCACCTTACTAGGAGAGGACGGGGTCATAGTGGCACCTTACTAGGAGAGGATGGGGTCATGGTGGCACCTTACTAGGAGAGGACGAGGTCATGGTGGCACCTTGATAGGAGAGGACGAGGTCATGTTGGCACCTTACTAGGAGAGGACGAGGTCATGGTGGCACCTTACTAGGAGAGGACAGGGTTATAGTGGCACCTTACTAGGAGAGGACGGGGTCATGGTGGCACCTTACTAGGAGAGGACAGGGTTATAGTGGCACCTTACTAGGAGAGGACGAGGTCATGGTGGCACCTTACTAGGAGAGGATGGGTCATAGTGGCACCTTACTAGGAGAGGACAGGGTTATAGTGGCACCTTACTAGGAGAGGACGAGGTCATGGTGGCACCTTACTAGGAGAGGACGAGGTCATGGTGGCACCTTACTAGGAGAGGACGAGGTCATAGTGGCACCTTACTAGGTCATGGTGGCACCTTACTAAGGAGAGGAGGTCATGGTGGTGATAGGAGAGGACGAGGTCATGGTGGCACCTTACTAGGAGAGGACGAGGTCATGGTGGCACCTTAGTAGGAGAGGACGAGGTCATAGTGGCACCTTGATAGGAGAGGACGAGGTCATGGTGGCACCTTAATAGGAGAGGACGAGGTCATAGTGGCACCTTAACAGGAGAGGACGAGGTCATGGTGGCACCTTACTAGGAGAGGACGAGGTCATAGTGGCACCGAGGTCATGGTGGCACCTTACAGGAGAGGACGAGGTCATGGTGGCACCTACTAGGAGAGGACGAGGTCATGGTGGCACCTTACTAGGAGAGGACGAGGTCATGGTGGCACCTTACTAGGAGAGGATAGGACCTTACTAGGAGAGGACGAGGTCATGGTGGCACCTTACTAGGAGAGGACGAGGTCATGGTGGCACCTTACTAGGAAGGACGAGGTCATGGTGGCACCTTGATAGGAGAGGACGAGGTCATGGTGGCACCTTACTAGGAGAGGACGGGGTCATAGTGGCACCTTACTAGGAGAGGGAGGTCATGGTGGCACCTTACTAGGAGAGGACGAGGTCATGGTGGCACCTTACTAGGAGAGGACGAGGTCATGGTGGCACCTTACTAGGAGAGGACGAGGTCATGGTGGCACCTTGACTAGGAGAGGACGAGGTCATAGTGGCACCTTATAGGAGAGGACGAGGTCATGGTGGCACCTTGACTAGGAGAGGACGAGGTCATGGTGGCACCTTAACAGGAGAGGACGAGGTCATGGTGGCACCTTACTAGGAGAGGACGAGGTCATGGTGGCACCTTACTAGGAGAGGACGGGGTCATAGTGGCACCTTACTAGGAGAGGACAGGGTCATAGTGGCACCTTACTAGGAGAGGACGAGGTCATGGTGGCACCTTACTAGGAGAGGACGAGGTCATGGTGGCACCTTGATAGGAGAGGATGAGGTCATAGTGGCACCTTGATAGGAGAGGACGAGGTCATGGAGGCACCTTGATAGGAGAGGACGAGGTCATGGTGGCACCTTAATAGGAGAGGACGAGGTCATGGTGGCACCTTAACTAGGAGAGGACGAGGTCATGGTGGCACCTTACTAGGAGAGGACGGGGTCATAGTGGCACCTTACTAGGAGAGGACGGGTCATGGTGGCACCTTACTAGGAGAGGACGAGGTCATGGTGGCACCTTACTAGGAGAGGACGAGGTCATGGTGGCACCTTACTAGGAGAGGACGAGGTCATGGTGGCACCTTACTAGGAGAGGACGAGGTCATGGTGGCACCTTACTAGGAGAGGACGAGGTCATGGTGGCACCTTACTAGGAGAGGACGAGGTCATGGTGGCACCTTGATAGGAGAGGACGAGGTCATGGTGGCACCTTTAGGAGAGGACGAGGTCATGGTGGCACCTTGATAGGAGAGGACGAGGTCATGGTGGCACCTTATAGGAGAGGACGAGGTCATGGTGGCACCTTACAGGAGAGGACAGGGTCATGGTGGCACCTTACTAGGAGAGGACGAGGTCATGGTGGCACCTTACTAGGAGAGGACGAGGTCATGGTGGCACCTTACTAGGAGAGGACGAGGTCATGGTGGCACCTTACTAGGAGAGGACGAGGTCATGGTGGCACCTTACTAGGAGAGGACGAGGTCATGGTGGCACCTTACTAGGAGAGGACGAGGTCATGGTGGCACCTTGACTAGGAGAGGACGAGGTCATGGTGGCACCTTACTAGGAGAGGACGAGGTCATGGTGGCACCTTACTTGGAGAGGACGAGGTCATAGTGGCACCTTGATAGGAGAGGACGGGTCATAGTGGCACCTTGACTAGGAGAGGACGAGGTCATGGTGGCACCTTAATAGGAGAGGACGAGGTCATAGTGGCACCTTAACAGGAGAGGACGAGGTCATGGTGGCACCTTACTAGGAGAGGACGAGGTCATAGTGGCACCTTACTAGGAGAGGACAAGGTCATAGTGGCACCTTAACAGGAGAGGACGAGGTCATGGTGGCACCTTACTAAGGAGAGGACGAGGTCATGGTGGCACCTTGATAGGAGAGGACGAGGTCATGGTGGCACCTTACTAGGAGAGGACGAGGTCATAGTGGCACCTTAACAGGAGAGGACGAGGTCATGGTGGCACCTTACTAGGAGAGGACGAGGTCATAGTGGCACCTTAACAGGAGAGGACGAGGTCATGGTGGCACCTTACTAGGAGAGGACGAGGTCATGGTGGCACCTTACTAGGAGAGGACGAGGTCATGGTGGCACCTTACTAGGAGAGGACGAGGTCATGGTGGCACCTTGATAGGAGAGGACGAGGTCATGGTGGCACCTTACTAGGAGAGGACGAGGTCATGGTGGCACCTTACTAGGAGAGGACGAGGTCATGGTGGCACCTTACTAGGAGAGGACGAGGTCATGGTGGCACCTTGATAGGAGAGGACGAGGTCATGGTGGCACCTTACTAGGAGAGGACGAGGTCATGGTGGCACCTTACTAGGAGAGGATGAGGTCATGGTGGCACCTTACTAGGAGAGGACGAGGTCATGGTGGCACCTTACTAGGAGAGGATGAGGTCATGGTGGCACCTTACTAGGAGAGGACGAGGTCATGGTGGCACCTTACTAGGAGAGGACGAGGTCATGGTGGCACCTTACTAGGAGAGGACGAGGTCATGGTGGCACCTTAACAGGAGAGGACGAGGTCATGGTGGCACCTTGATAGGAGAGGATGAGGTCATGGTGGCACCTTGATAGGAGAGGTGGTCATAGTGGCACCTTGATAGGAGAGGACGAGGTCATGGAGGCACCTTGATAGGAGAGGACGAGGTCATAGTTGCACCTTAACAGGAGAGGACGAGGTCATGGTGGCACCTTACTAGGAGAGGACGAGGTCATGGTGGCACCTTACTAGGAGAGGATGGGGTCATAGTGGCACCTTACTAGGAGAGGACAGGGTCATAGTGGCACCTTACCATGAGAGAACGAGGTCATGGTGGCACCTTACTAGGAGAGGACGAGGTCATGGTGGCACCTTACTAGGAGAGGACGAGGTCATGGTGGCACCTTGATAGGAGAGGACGAGGTCATGGTGGCACCTTACTAGGAGAGGACGGGGTCATAGTGGCACCTTACTAGGAGAGGATGGGGTCATGGTGGCACCTTACTAGGAGAGGACGAGGTCATGGTGGCACCTTGATAGGAGAGGACGAGGTCATGTTGGCACCTTACTAGGAGAGGACGAGGTCATGGTGGCACCTTACTAGGAGAGGATGGGTCATAGTGGCACCTTACTAGGAGAGGACAGGGTTATAGTGGCACCTTACTAGGAGAGGACGAGGTCATGGTGGCACCTTACTAGGAGAGGACGGGGTCATAGTGGCACCTTACTAGGAGAGGACGAGGTCATGGTGGCACCTTACTAGGAGAGGACGGGGTCATAGTGGCACCTTACTAGGAGAGGACGGGGTCATAGTGGCACCTTACTAGGAGAGGACAGGGTTATAGTGGC
The DNA here is from genome assembly GCF_034236695.1 of Oncorhynchus nerka. Classification (NCBI taxonomy): domain Eukaryota; kingdom Metazoa; phylum Chordata; class Actinopteri; order Salmoniformes; family Salmonidae; genus Oncorhynchus; species Oncorhynchus nerka. The sequence continues at coordinate 94,149,872 of NC_088408.1, read as the reverse complement.
ACCTTACTAGGAGAGGACAGGGTCATGGTGGCACCTTGATATGACAGGATGAGGTCATAGTTGCACCTTAGTAGGAGAGGACGAGGTCATAGTGGCACCTTGATAGGAGAGGACGAGGTCATGGTGGCACCTTAATAGGAGAGGACGAGGTCATAGTGGCACCTTAACAGGAGAGGACGAGGTCATGGTGGCACCTTACTAGGAGAGGACGAGGTCATAGTGGCACCTTAACAGGAGAGGACGAGGTCATGGTGGCACCTTACTAAGGAGAGGACGAGGTCATGGTGGCACCTTGATAGGAGAGGACGAGGTCATGGTGGCACCTTACTAGGAGAGGACGAGGTCATGGTGGCACCTTACTAGGTGAGGACAAGGTCATGGTGGCACCTTACTCGGAGAGGACGAGGTCATGGTGGCACCTTACTAGGAGAGGACGAGGTCATAGTGGCACCTTGATAGGAGAGGACGAGGTCATGGTGGCACCTTGATAGGAGAGGACGAGGTCATAGTGGCACCTTGAAAGGAGAGGACGAGGTCATGGTGGCACCTTGATAGGAGAGGATGAGGTCATGGTGGCACCTTAATAGTAGAGGACGAGGTCATAGTGGCACCTTAACAGGAGAGGACGAGGTCATGGTAGCACCTTGCTAGGAGGGGACGAGGTCATGGTGGCACCTTACTAGGAGAGGACGAGGTCATGGTGGCACCTTACTAGGAGAGGACGGGGTCATGGTGGCACCTTACTAGGAGAGGACGAGGTCATGGTGGCACCTTACTAGGAGAGGACGAGGTCATGGTGGCACCTTACTAGGAGAGGACGAGGTCATGGTGGCACCTTGATAGGAGAGGACGAGGTCATGGTGGCACCTTAACAGGAGAGGACGAGGTCATGGTGGCACCTTACCGAGGTCATAGTGGCACCTTGATAGGAGAGGACGAGGTCATGGTGGCACCTTGATAGGAGAGGACGAGGTCATGGTGGCACCTTAGTAGGAGAGGACGAGGTCATAGTGGCACCTTACTAGGAGAGGACGAGGTCATGGTGGCACCTTACTAGGAGAGGACGAGGTCATAGTGGCACCTTACTTGGAGAGGACGAGGTCATAGTGGCACCTTGATAGGAGAGGACGAGGTCATGGTGGCACCTTAGTAGGAGAGGACGATGTCATAGTGGCACCTTGATAGGAGAGGACGAGGTCATGGTGGCACCTTAATAGGAGAGGACGAGGTCATAGTGGCACCTTAACAGGAGAGGACGAGGTCATGGTGGCACCTTACTAGGAGAGGACGAGGTCATGGTGGCACCTTAACAGGAGAGGACGAGGTCATGGTGGCACCTTACTAGGAGAGGACGAGGTCATGGTGGCACCTTACTAGGAGAGGACGAGGTCATGGTGGCACCTTACTAGGAGAGGACGAGGTCATGGTGGCACCTTGATAGGAGAGGACGAGGTCATGGTGGCACCTTACTAGGAGAGGACGGGGTCATAGTGGCACCTTACTAGGAGAGGACGGGGTCATGGTGGCACCTTACTAGGAGAGGACGAGGTCATGGTGGCACCTTGATAGGAGAGGACGAGATCATGGTGGCACCTTACTAGGAGAGGACGAGGTGATGGTGGCACCTTACTAGGAGAGGACGAGGTCATTGTGGCACCTTACTAGGAGAGGACGAGGTCATGGTGGCACCTTACTAGGAGAGGATGAGGTCATGGTGGCACCTTACTAGGAGAGGACGAGGTCATGGTGGCACCTTACTAGGAGAGGACGAGGTCATGGTGGCACCTTAACAGGAGAGGACGAGGTCATGGTGGCACCTTAACAGGAGAGGACAAGGTCATGGTGGCACCTTGATAGGAGAGGATGAGGTCATAGTGGCACCTTGATAGGAGAGGACGAGGTCATAGTGGCACCTTGATAGGAGAGGACGAGGTCATGGAGGCACCTTGATAGGAGAGGACGAGGTCATAGTTGCACCTTAACAGGAGAGGACGAGGTCATGGTGGCACCTTACTAGGAGAGGACGAGGTCATGGTGGCACCTTACTAGGAGAGGACAGGGTCATAGTGGCACCTTACTAGGAGAGGACAGGGTCATAGTGGCACCTTACTAGGAGAGGACGAGGTCATGGTGGCACCTTACTAGGAGAGGACGGGGTCATGGTGGCACCTTACTAGGAGAGGACAGGGTTATAGTGGCACCTTACTAGGAGAGGACGGGGTCATGGTGGCACCTTACTAGGAGAGGACAGGGTTATAGTGGCACCTTACTAGGAGAGGACGAGGTCATGGTGGCACCTTACTAGGAGAGGACGGGGTCATAGTGGCACCTTACTAGGAGAGGACAGGGTTATAGTGGCACCTTACTAGGAGAGGACGAGGTCATGGTGGCACCTTACTAGGAGAGGACGGGGTCATAGTGGCACCTTACTAGGAGAGGACGGGGTCATAGTGGCACCTTACTAGGAGAGGACAGGGTTATAGTGGCACCTTACTAGGAGAGGACAGGGTCATGGTGGCACCTTACTAGGAGAGGACGGGGTCATAGTGGCACCTTACTAGGAGAGGACGGGGTCATAGTGGCACCTTACTAGGAGAGGACAGGGTTATAGTGGCACCTTACTGGGAGAGGACGAGGTCATGGTGGCACCTTACTAGGAGAGGACGAGGTCATGGTGGCACCTTACTAGGAGAGGACGAGGTCATGGTGGCACCTTGATAGGAGAGGACGAGGTAATGGTGGCACCTTAACTGGAGAGGACGAGGTCATGGTGGCACCTTACTTGGAGAGGACGAGGTCATAGTGGCACCTTGATAGGAGAGGACGAGGTCATGGTGGCACCTTGATAGGAGAGGACGAGGTCATGGTGGCACCTTAGTAGGAGAGGACGAGGTCATAGTGGCACCTTACTAGGAGAGGACGAGGTCATGGTGGCACCTTACTAGGAGAGGACGAGGTCATAGTGGCACCTTACTTGGAGAGGACGAGGTCATAGTGGCACCTTGATAGGAGAGGACGAGGTCATGGTGGCACCTTAGTAGGAGAGGACGAGGTCATAGTGGCACCTTGATAGGAGAGGACGAGGTCATGGTGGCACCTTAATAGGAGAGGACGAGGTCATAGTGGCACCTTAACAGGAGAGGACGAGGTCATGGTGGCACCTTACTAGGAGAGGACGAGGTCATGGTGGCACCTTAACAGGAGAGGACGAGGTCATGGTGGCACCTTACTCGGAGAGGACGAGGTCAAGGTGGCACCTTACTAGGAGAGGACGAGGTCATGGTGGCACCTTACTAGGAGAGGACGAGGTCATGGTGGCACCTTACTAGGAGAGGACGAGGTCATGGTGGCACCTTGATAGGAGAGGACGAGGTCATGGTGGCACCTTACTAGGAGAGGACGGGGTCATAGTGGCACCTTACTAGGAGAGGACGGGGTCATGGTGGCACCTTACTAGGAGAGGACGAGGTCATGGTGGCACCTTGATAGGAGAGGACGAGATCATGGTGGCACCTTACTAGGAGAGGACGAGGTGATGGTGGCACCTTACTAGGAGAGGACGAGGTCATTGTGGCACCTTACTAGGAGAGGACAAGGTCATGGTGGCACCTTACTAGGAGAGGACGAGGTCATGGTGGCACCTTACTAGGAGAGGACGAGGTCATGGTGGCACCTTACTAGGAGAGGACGAGGTCATGGTGGCACCTTAACAGGAGAGGACGAGGTCATGGTGGCACCTTAACAGGAGAGGACAAGGTCATGGTGGCACCTTGATAGGAGAGGATGAGGTCATAGTGGCACCTTGATAGGAGAGGACGAGGTCATAGTGGCACCTTGATAGGAGAGGACGAGGTCATGGAGGCACCTTGATAGGAGAGGACGAGGTCATAGTTGCACCTTAACAGGAGAGGACGAGGTCATGGTGGCACCTTACTAGGAGAGGACGAGGTCATGGTGGCACCTTACTAGGAGAGGACGGGGTCATAGTGGCACCTTACTAGGAGAGGACAGGGTCATAGTGGCACCTTACTAGGAGAGGACGAGGTCATGGTGGCACCTTACTAGGAGAGGACGGGGTCATGGTGGCACCTTACTAGGAGAGGACAGGGTTATAGTGGCACCTTACTAGGAGAGGACGGGGTCATGGTGGCACCTTACTAGGAGAGGACAGGGTTATAGTGGCACCTTACTAGGAGAAGACGAGGTCATGGTGGCACCTTACTAGGAGAGGACGGGGTCATAGTGGCACCTTACTAGGAGAGGACAGGGTTATAGTGGCACCTTACTAGGAGAGGACGAGGTCATGGTGGCACCTTACTAGGAGAGGACGGGGTCATAGTGGCACCTTACTAGGAGAGGACGGGGTCATAGTGGCACCTTACTAGGAGAGGACAGGGTTATAGTGGCATCTTACTAGGAGAGGACAGGGTCATGGTGGCACCTTACTAGGAGAGGACGGGGTCATAGTGGCACCTTACTAGGAGAGGACGGGGTCATAGTGGCACCTTACTAGGAGAGGACAGGGTTATAGTGGCACCTTACTGGGAGAGGACGAGGTCATGGTGGCGGTTGGAGCGGAATCAATGGAACGGTATCAAATATTTATTTATTTATTTTATTTATTTCACCTTTATTTAACCAGGTAGGCAAGTTGAGAACAAGTTCTCATTTACAATTGCGCCCTGGCCAAGATAAAGCAAAGCAGTTCGACACATACAACGACACAGAGTTACACATGGAGTAAAACAAACATACAGTCAATAATACAGTATAAACAAGTCTATATACAATGTGAGCAAATGAGGCGAGAAGGGAGGTAAAGGCAAAAAAAGGCCATGGTGGCAAAGTAAATACAATATAGCAAGTAAAACACTGGAATGGTAGATTTGCAGTGGAAGAATCTGCAAAGTAGAAATAAAAATAATGGGGTGCAAAGGAGCTAAATTAATAAATAAATTAAATACAGTTGGGAAAGAGGTAGTTGTTTGGGCTAAATTATAGGTGGACTATGTACAGGTGCAGTAATCTGTGAGCTGCTCTGACAGTTGGTGCTTAAAGCTAGTGAGGGAGATGAGTGTTTCCAGTTTCAGAGATTTTTGTATATCAAATATATCAAACACATGGTTTCCATGGTTTCCATGGTTTCCATGGTTTCCATGGTTTCCAGGTGTTTGATGCCATTCCATATGCACCGTTCTATTATTAAGATCTACCCTCAACAGCCTCCACAGTAACCTGTGATGTGTCCAATAGTACACAGTAACCTGTGATGTGTCCAATAGTACACAGTAACCTGTGATGTGTCCAATAGTACACAGTAACCTGTGATGTGTCCAATAGTACACAGTAACCTGTGATGTGTCCAATAGTACACAGTAACCTGTGATGTGTCCAGTAGTACACAGTAACCTAATGATGTGTCCAATAGTACACAGTAACCTGTGATGTGTCCAATAGTACACAGTAACCTGTGATGTGTCCAATAGTACACAGTAACCTGTGATGTGTCCAGTAGTACACAGTAACCTGTGATGTGTCCAAGTAGTACACAGTAACCTGTGATGTGTCCAATAGTACACAGTAACCTGTGATGTGTCCAATAGTACACAGTAACCTGTGATGTGTCCAATAGTACACAGTAACCTGTGATGTGTCCAATAGTACACAGTAACCTGTGATGTGTCCAATAGTACACAGTAACCTGTGATGTGTCCAATAGTACACAGTAACCTGTGATGTGTCCAATAGTACACAGTAACCTGTGATGTGTCCAACAGTACACAGTAACACAGTAACCTGTGATGTGTCCAATAGTACACAGTAACCTGTGATGTGTCCAATAGTACACAGTAACCTGTGATGTGTCCAATAGTACACAGTAACCTGTGATGTGTCCAATAGTACACAGTAACCTGTGATGTGTACACAGTAACCTGTGATGTGTCCAATAGTACACAGTAACCTGTGATGTGTCCAATAGTACACAGTAACCTGTGATGTGTCCAATAGTACACAGTAACCTGTGATGTGTCCAGTAGTACACAGTAACCTAATGATGTGTCCAATAGTACACAGTAACCTGTGATGTGTCCAATAGTACACAGTAACCTAATGATGTGTCCAATTGTACACAGTAACCTGTGATGTGTCCAGTAGTACACAGTAACCTAATGATGTGTCCAATAGTACACAGTAACCTGTGATGTGTCCAATAGTACACAGTAACCTGTGATGTGTCCAATAGTACACAGTAACCTGTGATGTGTCCAATAGTACACAGTAACCTGTGATGTGTCCAATAGTACACAGTAACCTGTGATGTGTCCAATAGTACACAGTAACCTGTGATGTGTCCAATAGTACACAGTAACCTGTGATGTGTCCAATAGTACACAGTAACCTGTGATGTGATGTGTAACCAATAGTACACAGTAACCTGTGATGTGTCCAATAGTACACAGTAACCTGTGATGTGTCCAATAGTACACAGTAACCTGTGATGTGTCCAATAGTACACAGTAACCTGTGATGTGTCCAATAGTACACAGTAACCTGTGATGTGTCCAATAGTACACAGTAACCTGTGATGTGTCCAATAGTACACAGTAACCTGTGATGTGTCCAATAGTACACAGTAACCTGTGATGTGTCCAATAGTACACAGTAACCTGTGATGTGTCCAATAGTAACCTGTGACAGTAACCTGTGATGTGTCCAATAGTACACAGTAACCTGTGATGTGTAGTACACAATGATGTGTCCAATAGTACACAGTAACCTGTGATGTGTCCAATAGTACACAGTAACCTGTGATGTGTCCAATAGTACACAGTAACCTGTGATGTGTCCAATAGTACACAGTAACCTGTGATGTGTCCAATAGTACACAGTAACCTGTGATGTGTCCAATAGTACACAGTAACCTGTGATGTGTCCAATAGTACACAGTAACCTGTGATGTGTCCAATAGTACAGTAACCTGTGATGTGTCCAATAGTACACAGTGTGATGTGTCCAATAGTACACAGTAACCTGTGATGTGTCCAATAGTACACAGTAACCTGTGATGTGTCCAATAGTACACAGTAACCTGTGATGTGTCCAATAGTACACAGTAACCTGTGATGTGTCCAATAGTACACAGTAACCTGTGATGTGTCCAATAGTACACAGTAACCTGTGATGTGTCCAATAGTACACAGTAACCTGTGATGTGTCCAATAGTACAGTAAGTAACCAGTAACCTGTGATGTGTCCAATAGTACACAGTAACCTGTGATGTGTCCAATAGTACACAGTAACCTGTGATGTGTCCAATAGTACACAGTAACCTGTGATGTGTCCAATAGTACACAGTAACCTGTGATGTGTCCAATAGTACACAGTAACCTGTGATGTGTCCAATAGTACACAGTAACCTGTGATGTGTCCAATAGTACACAGTAACCTGTGATGTGTCCAATAGTACACAGTAACCTGTGATGTGTCCAATAGTACACAGTAACCTGTGATGTGTCCAATAGTACACAGTAACCCAATAGTACACAGTAACCTGTGATGTGTCCAATAGTACACAGTAACCTGTGATGTGTCCAATAGTACACAGTAACCTGTGATGTGTCCAATAGTACACAGTAACCTGTGATGTGTCCAATAGTACACAGTAACCTGTGATGTGTCCAATAGTACACAGTAACCTGTGATGTGTCCAATAGTACACAGTAACCTGTGATGTGTCCAATAGTACACAGTAACCTGTGATGTGTCCAATAGTACACAGTAACCTGTGATGTGTCCAATAGTACACAGTAACCTGTGATGTGTCCAATAGTACACAGTAACCTGTGATGTGTCCAATAGTACACAGTAACCTGTGATGTGTCCAATAGTACACAGTAACCTGTGATGTGTCCAATAGTACACAGTAACCTGTGATGTGTCCAATAGTACACAGTAACCTGTGATGTGTCCAATAGTACACAGTAACCTGTGATGTGTCCAATAGTACACAGTAACCTGTGATGTGTCCAATAGTACACAGTAACAATAGTACACAGTAACCTGTGATGTGTCCAATAGTACACAGTAACCTGTGATGTGTCCAATAGTACACAGTAACCTGTGATGTGTCCAATAGTACACAGTAACCTGTGATGTGTCCAATAGTACACAGTAACCTGTGATGTGTCCAATAGTACACAGTAACCTGTGATGTGTCCAATAGTACACAGTAACCTGTGATGTGTCCAATAGTACACAGTAACCTGTGATGTGTCCAATAGTACACAGTAACCTGTGATGTGTCCAATAGTACACAGTAACCTGTGATGTGTCCAATAGTACACAGTAACCTGTGATGTGTAACCTGTGATGTAGTACACAGTAACCTGTGATGTGTCCAATAGTACACAGTAACCTGTGATGTGTCCAATAGTACACAGTAACCTGTGATGTGTCCAATAGTACACAGTAACCTGTGATGTGTCCAATAGTACACAGTAACCTGTGATGTGTCCAGTAGTACACAGTAACCTGTGATGTGTCCAATAGTACACAGTAACCTATGATGTGTCCAATAGTACACAGTAACCTGTGATGTGTCCAATAGTACACAGTAACCTGTGATGTGTCCAATAGTACACAGTAACCTGTGATGTGATGTGTAACCCAATAGTACACAGTAACCTGTGATGTGTCCAATAGTACACAGTAACCTGTGATGTGTCCAATAGTACACAGTAACCTGTGATGTGTCCAGTAGTACACAGTAACCTGTGATGTGTCCAATAGTACACAGTAACCTGTGATAGTACACAGTAACCTGTGATGTGTCCAATAGTACACAGTAACCTGTGATGTGTCCAATAGTACACAGTAACCTGTGATGTGTCCAATAGTACACAGTAACCTGTGATGTGTCCAATAGTACACAGTAACCTGTGATGTGTCCAATAGTACACAGTAACCTGTGATGTGTCCAATAGTACACAGTAACCTGTGATGTGTCCAATAGTACACAGTAACCTGTGATGTGTCCAATAGTACACAGTAACCTGTGATGTGTCCAATAGTACACAGTAACCTGTGATGTGTCCAATAGTACACAGTAACCTGTGATGTGTCCAATAGTACACAGTAACCTGTGATGTGTCCAATAGTACAGTAACCTGTGAGTAACCTGTGATGTGTCCAATAGTACACAGTAACCTGTGATGTGTCCAATAGTACACAGTAACCTGTGATGTGTCCAATAGTACACAGTAACCTGTGATGTGTCCAATAGTACACAGTAACCTGTGATGTGTCCAATAGTACACAGTAACCTGTGATGTGTCCAATAGTACACAGTAACCTGTGATGTGTCCAATAGTACACAGTAACCTGTGATGTGTCCAATAGTACACAGTAACCTGTGATGTGTCCAATAGTACACAGTAACCTGTGATGTGTCCAATAGTACACAGTAACCTGTGATGTGTCCAATAGTACACAGTAACCTGTGATGTGTCCAATAGTACACAGTAACCTGTGATGTGTCCAATAGTACACAGTAACCTGTGATGTGTCCAATAGTACACAGTAACCTGTGATGTGTCCAATAGTACACAGTAACCTGTGATGTGTCCAATAGTACACAGTAACCTGTGATGTGTCCAATAGTACACAGTAACCTGTGATGTGTCCAATAGTACACAGTAACCCTGTGATGTGTCCAATAGTACACAGTAACCTGTGATGTGTCCAATAGTACACAGTAACCTGTGATGTGTCCAATAGTACACAGTAAACCTGTGATGTGTCCAATAGTACACAGTAACCTGTGATGTGTCCAATAGTACACAGTAACCTGTGATGTGTCCAATAGTACACAGTAACCTGTGATGTGTCCATGTGTCCAGTACACAGTAACCTGTGATGTGTCCAATAGTACACAGTAACCTGTGATGTGTCCAATAGTACACAGTAACCTGTGATGTGTCCAATAGTACACAGTAACCTGTGATGTGTCCAATAGTACACAGTAATAGTACACAGTAACCTGTGATGTGTCCAATAGTACACAGTAACCTGTGATGTGTCCAATAGTACACAGTAACCTGTGATGTGATGTACACAGTAACCTGTGATGTGTCCAATAGTACACAGTAACCTGTGATGTGTCCAATAGTACACAGTAACCTGTGATGTGTCCAATAGTACACAGTAACCTGTGATGTGTCCAATAGTACACAGTAACCTGTGATGTGTCCAATAGTACACAGTAACCTGTGATGTGTCCAATAGTACACAGTAACCTGTGATGTGTCCAATAGTACACAGTAACCTGTGATGTGTCCAATAGTACACAGTAACCTGTGATGTGTCCAATAGTACACAGTAACCTGTGATGTGTCCAATAGTACACAGTAACCTGTGATGTGTCCAATAGTACACAGTAACCTGTGACAGTACACCTGTGATGTGTCCAATAGTACACAGTAACCTGTGATGTGATAGTACACAGTAACCTGTGATGTGTCCAATAGTACACAGTAACCTGTGATGTGTCCAATAGTACACAGTAACCTGTGATGTGTCCAATAGTACACAGTAACCTGTGATGTGTCCAATAGTACACAGTAACCTGTGATGTGTCCAATAGTACACAGTAACCTGTGATGTGTCCAATAGTACACAGTAACCTGTGATGTGTCCAATAGTACACAGTAACCTGTGATGTGTCCAATAGTACACAGTAACCTGTGATGTGTCAATAGTACACAGTAACCTGTGATGTGTCCAATAGTACACAGTAACCTGTGATGTGTCCAATAGTACACAGTAACCTGTGATGTGTCCAATAGTACACAGTAACCTGTGATGTGTCCAATAGTACACAGTAACCTGTGATGTGTCAATAGTACACAGTAACCTGTGATGTGTCCAATAGTACACAGTAACCTGTGATGTGTCCAATAGTACACAGTAACCTGTGATGTGTCCTGTGATGTGTCCAATAGTACACAGTAACCTGTGATGTGTCCAATAGTACACAGTAACCTGTGATGTGTCCAATAGTACACAGTAACCTGTGATGTGTCCAGTAGTACACAGTAACCTGTGACACAGTAACAGTAACCTGTGATGTGTCAATAGTACACAGTAACCTGTGATGTGTCCAATAGTACACAGTAACCTGTGATGTGTCCAATAGTGTAACCATGTGTCCAATAGTACACAGTAACCTGTGATGTGTCCAATAGTACACAGTAACCTGTGATGTGTCCAATAGTACACAGTAACCTGTGATGTGTCCAATAGTACACAGTAACCTGTGATGTGTCCAATAGTACACAGTAACCTGTGATGTGTCCAATAGTACACAGTAACCTGTGATGTGTCCAATAGTACACAGTAACCTGTGATGTAGTACACAGTAACCTATGATGTGTCCAATAGTACACAGTAACCTGTGATGTGTCCAATAGTACACAGTAACCTGTGATGTGTCCAATAGTACACAGTAACCTGTGATGTGTCCAATAGTACACAGTAACCTGTGATGTGTCCAATAGTACACAGTAACCTGTGATGTGTCCAATAGTACACAGTAACCTGTGATGTGTCCAATAGTACACAGTAACCTGTGATGTGTCCAATAGTACACAGTAACCTGTGATGTGTCCAATAGTACACAGTAACCTGTGATGTGTCCAATAGTACACAGTAACCTGTGATGTGTCCATAGTACACAGTAACCTGTGA